>NC_140104.1:8292250-8379750 GCF_964237585.1 Gallinula chloropus
GGGAGCTGAAAAAGCAGATGGAGAGTTGAACGTCTCAGTGTTCATTAAAGATGCTTGAACTGTGAAACTTCTAAAGCTTGACTGCATCTTCAGCCATGCCTGGTATGACGACACCACCAGTAGCTCCTCTTCTGAAATACAAAGATGGGTCTGAGTATTTGACATAAAAAACAGCCTAATAGCTGGTCCAGGTTTGTGTGCCTAGACTTCCTTTGTGTTTGATGTCAAGAGATAAAAGTGTTCACAGTGGTTTCATGATCTCATGACTTACAGCATCCTGTAGGGTGGTGGCCGTGCTCCCAGACAATTTACAAGGTTTCAGAGTTTGTATTTGTTCCTCTTCCTGCTGTTCCCCAGGACAAAATCTTGTATGTGAAAATGGAATTGGACCAAAATACGTGGGCTTAGGCCAGAGGTGGCTGTACGTGTGTATGTGGGTCTGCATGTTTGGATGTGCCTTGCGAGTGAGGGGAGCATCAGTGGCGTGTGCGATAGGGTGTGGACACTGGTCCTTGCTCTGCCTGATCAGAGTGGAGCATCCAGTGACAAAGGGATTTGAATCAAATCAGATAAGAACTTGGAATAAAATTTGAGTGGGTACAAAACTTCAGTGCCTCCTGAGAAGCCTGGAGATCATCCCTCCAGGAACTGAGGGAAGGGAACTGATAGTGAGAGCATTCCATGTCCATCCCAGGACACAGTCAGGATTAGCTGACTGTCACTAAGGACGCTCTTCCAGACCAGTAAAACCATTAAAGGAAAATCAGAACTGTGTTTTCTCTGGAGCTTCTCAACATTTTTCTCAACTGTGTTTTGATTGTGCTGTGAGAAAATGTTTACTTTGAAACAGCAGCAAATTTTGGCTCATGGGAAGTTAACCAAACTCCTGGTCAGCCAGTTCACAGACAGAATTCCTACAGTAAATGCAGTTAGCCTAACTGTGGGCTTTGGCCCTGGGGGCTTTACTGACCATATGAATGAACAAATCACAGTGGTACTTGGCTTTGTTTGCCTGCAAAGTCTTTGTCAGTCAGCAGTGCTGCTGTCCCAGTCTGCCTGGTGCTCTCTGGCTTGTCCTGGCTCCACTGTTTGGCATTGCTCATGACATGATGGTTGGTAGATAAGCACCACATGTGTATGCTTTGCCTCCTGGCAGGTGTAGGTTACAGAAAGGCTCTCAAGCTATCGTTCCCCCCGTCTCCCTTTTCTGTTCACGGTTCTGCTGTGAAATGCATCAAAAGTGTTTTCTCAGAGAGAAGCACGACAAGGGAACCTCTCGAGTTATTCTGGCAAAGCCGACCTGCCGCTCTCAAGACACTCTGAACACCAGCCGTGCTAGTTCACTTCAGGAGGAGCGTGTGCCAGCGCCTCTCAAGGCTGGGCCTTTCCTTCCAGACGGACACCTTCCCACTTGATTCCATCTTCAGCTTTCTGTCTCCCCCACGAACGCCTCTTTGGGAGCTGCTGTTAATCAGCAGTATCAGAGAGTGGTTCATGGTAAACCAAAACACTCGCAGATTTTAAAGCCTGACTCCCAGTTACGGTCCGGTACAGTGTTCCTGTGCTGCTGGTGACTGCAGCAGTGGATTTTATGTCTTTGCCGTGGGAGTGTCAGGACAGTTTTAATTACTGTCAGTTACTTTCAGTTCTGGGCTGATCATTTCTAACAGGATTTTGCAGTGACTAATACTCGGTGCCTTTCTGTATTAGCAGCATTTTCTTTCTCTGGCCTTTTCAACAGAAGTGTCAAATCCTGTTATACCCAGCTGTTGGCCAAGTTTTGATGGTTTGGGACTTAGGACAAGCACACACATGTTTAGATGCTTTTCCCAAATATCATCCAAGTCTCTCAGGCCTGACAGATGGTTTGGCAGGACTAATTACACTTCTTGGTTTTGTCACAGATTAGCAGTGTCCGTAAGTCTTTAACATGTGAGGGCTGTTTGGGAACCGATGGGGAGGGGAGTAAGCTCATTGTATTTTACAGCACACTAAACCAGGGGCTCCAAAGGAGAAACAAGCAGAATTGCTTTTGTACATGTTATTTAAAAAGCTCAAACCTTACAGTCAGAGGATAGTCCATCCAGCTCAGTGTGAAGCCAGGTTGTTGAAGGAAAGCTTTTATGGTTGTTACCGGTGAGGTGTTGTCTTCCTGGGTCAGTTATGGGTTTCTGGCTCTCCATCGTGGTCACTCAGGTACTCTGCCTTTGTTATGCCTGATGTTTTACGACATCTCAAGTTCGTTTCCATGTGTCAGTAGATGTCAGCTAGTAGTTGTCTTCAAGAATCTCTATTTAGACAAATAATGAGAATACCCAGGCTTGTGTTAAGTAGGACATACTGACATACTTACATACTTATTCTTCAGCTACGAAGTACTGGAGACAAAAAAACCAGCCAGGCTGTGTAAAGCTTCATGTTGGTAAGGTAATAAAATGTGATCTGCATAGGTCATAAGAAGTTGGACTAAGCAGGCTGTCACCACGTATGTCTGACGTGGTTCCCTCACATACACACTCATTGCTCCGCTGCTGTCACAACATTTTTAGATTTTCCCTATAGACATGTAAGCGAATGAATAAAACTGGAAACGGAACTTGTAAATGTTTGGATATCAAACCCCAGCAACATTTAAAACTGCTGGCAGTGCTGCTTTCTTGATGCATGAGTGTCCCACTGTCTAAGCCACATCAGGAGGAATAGCTGTGGGAGTGGCAGGCCCCGTATGGCATAGCCATCCTTTCGTGAAACTTGCTCCCTTTTATCACGGGAAGCAGACATAATCATTTATTAGTTTGGATTAGTTCTATAATTCAACATAGCCAGCAATTAGTGGAAGTTAAGAAGAGTCTGTTCAATAGGAAATTGGCAGAGAGAGTCCTGCTGCTGTGCGGATGAATCTCAGTAATTGTTTTGTTGTGTTATGATACACAAGGTGCACTTCTGGAGCAGTGAAGCTCTTGTTCCAAGTGAAATTGGTGTGAGAAGAAAAGTAATTTAACACTATGACTACTTCTTTGTGGCAGCACAGCAGTAAAAAAGACCCAAATTCTGCTCTTTGAAAGTGTGATTTTCAGTGAAACACGAGGGTGGCATGTATTCAGTCTAAGACTATTAATTATGCTGTTTAATGTGACCTGCAGAGAGCTTGCTCACCAGATGGGATGGAGCTCATCCTCTCCATTTGTTATGCGTGTTGAGAGTTGGGAGCTACTTTGCTTCTCTGAGGTATCGGCATACAGGCCGTAGGCGCAGGCAGTGATAATGCATGAATGAGCAAGAAACTCATCTGCATTCAACCTGCTTGTGTTTCCAGAGGCGCCATTGGAACCACAAGTCTTCCCCTTCTCAAAAAAGGATGTGTCCTGGTTCCTTGCCCTGCTAATTCTTGTCTGTGATGAGAAAACTACAGGTGGTACAGAGCGATCGTGTTGATCAATTCAGGAAGAAATCAGTGTCGCCATGTGAGCTCTTGTGGCAGGCAGAGAGCAACCTCCCGTGTATTAGCCTGAACTGTGGTCTCCCCCAACGTTTAGGAGAGCCTCCTGCTGTAGTTACAAATAAATAAATAAGGATATTTCCATCTTCTCTCTCTCTTCTTGGCTTGCAACAGGAGCTCATGAATCAATCGTCAACAAGCCAACTTCTCAGCCAATTGTGGTAATGAGGTATGCGATTAACAGGCTGCAATTCTTTCCCTCCATCCTCCCTCCCACCCTTTTGTTGGGGGGGAGGGTGGAGTTGGGTTTTAAATTCTAAGAGGGAGTTTCTTGTCCCAGCAAGCAAAAGGAGGGGGAGGGCGGGGGGTCTGTTCCACAGCACGTCCCACCCTGCGCGAGCACAGGAGTGTGTATCTTGCTGCCCTGCCATGTGCTGGGTGGGAGGAAGTTTTTCCTAGCCGAGCGGCACACAGCTCTGCCTGAGGGATTCAGAACATATTGCTCGGCAGGTGGGGCCCGCTCAGACGCATTTAGTGTTATTTCAGCATTGACAGCAAACATACATCACACGGGCCCACAATGCCAGTGTGCTCCATAGTAACCTGCTCACAAGGACTGCAACCTAGAAGCAGAACGCTCAGTCTAAGTATAATATTTTGACCCAGTAACTGGTCCATGGGAAGTCAGGGCCATGTCTTGCTGTTCAGAGACACTGATATTCACTGACAATGCTGCTTCTGGCCCACTGGCTCTTCTTCCTCTTCCTAAGGCATGGCAAATCAGACCTAGCCATAAAAAGCTCCAGCTTGTGGATTTTCAGTTATTTTATCTACTTGTTTATTAGAAGCTTGTATGGTTTGTCTGCTAGCTGGTGGGGGGGGGGCTGTGTGTATACATATTCCTCTACAGCATACAGTGTGGACTGGATGTGCTAAGTCTTAGTATCAGAAGTACGTGTTACTTGTTCATAGTTCCTTTGTTCAAAAGGTTTTCCTTTGGTCAAGGATGTACTTATGGAGCTGTTTACTTTTTTTCAGCCCAGGTATGTGTAGGTATCTTTTTCCTTGCTAATTAAGATCACTGTAGGTTTTGTTTTGCTTTGTTTCATTTTAAAAACTCAGCTAAGTAGCAGGTTCAGCGAGAGCCTCATCCCAGCCCACAATGTAGCTTGTGTTTTATTATCCTGCTTCTTACAAAAGCCATCAAGTTAAAGTGGAGTCAGGAGGAAAGGCGAGGAGAAGTGATACATGGCATTTTTTGCAGAGTGTCCTGGAGACAAACTTCCATATAAATATAGGGATTTGTAAAGGTAGGACCTCCAAAGTTAAAGGGCCTGCCCAGGTTCTGGAAGGTGCTCTGCATCCTCCGTTCTGACTGTATTTAATTGGGTGCGTAAGTGAGAACTAATATCCTACTTTAAAAAGAAGAGAAGCTGGGGAAAAATAAAAACCCAGCAGCTGGAGGCTCACTAGGATATACAACCACCCGGCCTTTTCCAGGTAGCACAGCTGCACCAGAGTGATTTCAGGCTGGGGAGAGCAACGGGAGGCAGTGTAGGGCTGGAAAAATCCAGACGTGGAAAGATCCTTACAAGAGGAACAAGGGAACGGTGGATTTTTTAATCCAAGGATCAGATTCCATTTCTTCATTACAGAGATTAAAATCTGACCTCAGTGGGTTTGGGTTTGGTTTTTATTTTTCTTCTGAGAACCTACGGTAACTGATATAAAGGAATGGCACAGATTAATTCCCAGCAGAGACTTTCTAAGACGTATTCAGTTCCTCAGCACATTGATTTCTTTATCTACAAAAGTATTATAGGGAGAAGTCAGTTTGGGCAACGCTTTTATGTACAACACACAATGCAAAGCAATGGTGACTGATAGCTCATTTTGTACTGCTGTAGGTACTACCACATTGGCAGTGAGATGAAGCACCTGAGAAAATTCAAGTGCTCAACGGGAACGGAAAATTTTATCTTTAAATTTGTCCAGAGGCATTAGTCTGTGATGGGATTTACCCGTGTAAATCCCTCATGAGGAAAGATTGAGAAATGTCTCTGCTTTTTGTTTTGGTGTTTTGAATTGGAAACCAAGCGAGAATTAAAGAATGGGAAAAGCTCCAGATGTCTCAGCTAACACGTGGAGAACTTCCTGCGGTCGGTTCAAGAGTCTGTTTGATTTCATTGACGTAAGTAAGCAGAGTAGATGAAGCCTTGGTAACTCCCCGAGATGGATGAAGCACATCAGGACACCGGCAGACAGACTTTTTTGTCATCCTCAAGCCTAATTTTAAGCTTGCGGTTACCTCAGGAGACTGATATTTCCTGAAGTCTGCACCACAGTTCGTTTGTGTATATTTGCGTTTGTGTTGCAGAAGCAATTGATTTTGTGAGCAGTTGCCTTCTGGAGCCAAAAGATACAATATGCCAGGGTCAGAGCTGGCTCAGCTCCCTTCCTGCCTTAGCACAGCTAGTATGGACACCGTGTTTTGTTCTCCCATCAGTAACGTTTTTCAAGTATTCCTCCTTGAAAAGAAATACAGTAAATCAAACTGAGTTTATGCTGTGAGGAGGAGGTAGGTTCCACCCCACCCCATCTAACTTTCGGTGGAAGATGTTGTAGGAAACAGTCCCACGCTTTGCTGAGGCTTTTCCAGCCAGGAGCTGGAAGGGCTCGGCAGCAAGCTTGATTAAGCTGACCTATAAATCCAGCCGATTTCCTGTTGACTGTGTCCCGCTGGCAGTGCAGATGAAATGTTACGGGTGCACCTGGTACGTGCAGCGGGGCCGCAGGTGTCTCCCGCAATGTGCGCCCGTCCCATTTGGCAGCACTGGATGGTTAGTAGTTTATTAGCTCGCTTTTCACCTGTAAAAACTCCTAGAGAAATGCCAGCCTGGCATTTCAATGCCTTTACAGAATCAGGCTCTACTAGTTGGAGTGCTTTGAAAAGCTTGTCAGAGCTGTCTGCAGCTGTACTAGTAAACTGGTAGTTTGTTTGTTGCTTTGTTTCTGCAGATCCATAGGCTCTGTGAGGAGCTGTCATTTTGCTTGCAGAATGATACTAATTTAAAAATAGGAAGCCTGCTAAAGTATTAATGATACCAGATGTGCCTGTTACATATTTTTTTTTCCCTTTACCTGTCATGTACAATAGCGATGAATGTTATTTTCCCAACTGCTGCGCTGAGACAGGAAGGAAACTATGAAAGAATCAAGATTTCTTCCTTTGTGATATTGTCAGAAACTGAATTTCTTTGGGCAGAGGCGGTGAGGTTTTTGCTTTGAAAGAGCATCTCTTAATCAGTGCTGTACAACCACATTGCACCTCATTTTCCTCCCATTGCTAAAACAAGCTGTGCTACGAGCTCGGAGAATAATGAAGTCTAATCGCCTTATATTTGTGTCTTGTGTCATGCAGCCATCATCTCTTCCCTCTGTCCATGCACGCGTTACCCACTTCGTGCTCGGTTGTATATTCTTTCTCTGGTTGAGCGAATGATGTATCATGTGTGTTCCTATTTGCAGGGTTGGTTGGCTGTCTCTTCAGAAAGGGCCAAGCTGTATCTGTCTTTCCCATGCTGGAGTTACTGTTTTGCATAAAACTTCTCATAACTTGGTGGGGTTTAGATCTCTATCATGTTTCACTGAAGGGGAACAAGGGCTTTGGAAGTTACTGGGTGAGCTGACAGCCTGTTTGCATAAACCTTGTTTTCTTAGAGAGTCAGGGAGAAAATAACTTAAAATTACATGTCCCCATAGTGTGATTTGTGCCACGTGGTTACTGTGTAACAAAGGCACCAACTTCTACTTTATCCCTGAAGGATTGGTGCAAAAAAATACCATTTCAGGTTAGCAGTGTTTCATAGACGCTTTGCAGGCCACCTGAGTGCCCACACAAGACCCACCACCATGGGTGATCAAGCTTTTTGTCCCCTTTGCTTCTTCTATGGCACCTACCAGTTGTCAGTGCTATGTAAGATTATTCATACAGGAAAATATGATAAAGTGCTATTGAAAGGGAGAAGCTGGTGGTCTCTGTAGCTTTTACATCCAAACAAAGCTGGGGGCGGGGGGAGGCGAAGCGGAGGAATACCCAATCTGAACCCCAGGACTTATGTGCTACAGGTATGATCCTGTTCCTGATTTCCTCAAAGTAAGATCACATACCAGTCTGTAGTGTAAAAACCTGGTGTTCAATTTTATCTGCCTAAGTAATCATTTGTACTGCACATCGGGGCAATTTATAACTACAAGGCAAACATCAGAAGCAACCTTTGAGCCTTGTTCCTGAAGAGCAGCAGCTCTGTAGGACAGCACAGGTTTTTGGGCAGATTTTCAGACCCTTAAACTTTTATCAGTGGAATGAGGGACCCTAGTAGAGTCCCAATCTGTTTTTACAGAGTTTTCTATGAGGAGCATGTAAATCCCCCAGGTTCCATGACCGCAGCCTGGGAAGCCAGTGCTAAAGAAAACAGTCTGCTGGCGTTGCAGTGATGGGAACTTGCAGTGTGGGGACTCTAATCCCGCCCTTTCGTGGGGAGGGGAGCACCAGCACGTGTACACACACACACACACACACGTTATTGCATTATTTCCAGGGCTGGGGTTAATTTATAAACACTGTTTCTTAGGCTTAATTGAGATTTCTTGGAGGCCTGTTTTTGCACATATAAAGGATCATTACCAGGAAATCATAATTTACAGTGTTTATCTAGTGAGTTATGAAAATACCAGTTAATAAGACTAATGACTCAACACAGCATTTTCCAAATTGTGAAGTAATCTTTGGATTTTCCAAGATTATTATTATATTAGTTGCACTTTTTAGTCTGTCAGAAAAGAAATAAATAAAAGGCCTGTATTTTCCCATTAACATTCGGAGAACATCTGTTGCGTATTGTAAATAACATACTTATAAAGCAAACTGATAATAACTACTCAGACTATTTTCCTGTGCTGGCTGTAGCGTTCAACACCATACAATATGTTATATCCTGCACTCTTTATTTGGCCCACAATAGAATGGATTTTTTTTCTGATAGTACCAGTCAGTTACATGTAAAATAATCCAAATAGTTTGCAAAAACTCCATAAGCATACACTCCAGATTGTGTTAATAAAGAACAATAATCATAGACCAGAGGGGAGAGATGAGTTGGTACAGCTCTGCATCTGGAAGAGAATGCGACCCTGAGATGATGTTGTGGTTGATGAGGTTAAAACAGGGAGGGATGAAACAGTTTTAGGAATGGTTTTTCCTCTGCTTCTCTCCCAAAATGCATACCAACCTGAGAATAAACTCTTTCTGAATGCACATCTGACTAACAGGAAAATAGCCCCATAGACTCCTCCTTTGAAATCCCACCCCTGAAATGCCAGACTTTGTCCTCCTGAAGTTTCTAACTTGGTTTTATAAGATTGAAGGTGTAGATTAGATTTCTTTCTTTGCTTCCTGGGAGGCTGTAGTCCACAATTATCTTGGGAAGCCCTTTGAAGCTGAACTTTTGTTAACATTACCTTGTCTAACTGCTAGAATAAACATGGTCTTTACTGCAGTAATACGAGTAGTATGGTAAATACGGAACAACTTCTCTATTACGTCAATTTAAATTGTGATAATTATTACAAGAGTAGGGCCTGTGCTATTGGAAGTGTTCGTAGTGTCCTTGATGTACACCGAAAAAGCTGTTCCTAGGAGCTGGGAATCAGTAGCTCCTTGGCTGACCACTTGTTGCATGTGATCAGTAGAAGCCTTTTCCCATAATAGTCTCTTCCCCACTGTGGTCACCTAAGACAGACAGGAGTCTGTAGGCACGGATGAGTACAGCAAGTCTCTTTTCTTCCCAACAAGAGGAGGCAGAATTGTTACAAAAAGATAACTTTGTCCTTTCTAACTGTCTAATCAAATCACCTGAGTTTCTGGGCGTGAGCCTCGTCTCTCACATGCTTACTTTGCTTTATTGCTCCTTCATCCTTTCGCTATTTAATTATGGCTCTTTTTCCGTCTGTGACATTTGGCATCGCAAACGCCCTGATGATGCTTGCTGGTACAAAAGGCCCGACCCTTACTTTATTTCACCTTGACATATCCTTAAGTAAAGAAAAGCAGAAGGCAGAAGAGTGGCAGTTGGCTATGAAAGCTCTGTCTCCTAAAGCAGCAGCATCGTGAGTGCCATCTGTTAGAGTTATCCAGAATATTATCTGAATCAGGAGCAAAGTAGTTAAAATGCCTTAACACACACATAGCTCACAGAGTTGCTGGGACATGATCAAGTGCATGGATAAAATACTTACACTCCCAGAAGTCAGATGACAATGTTTCTAATAATATATTGAAGGGTTTCCTACCAGTCTCACTTTCTCTAACCTCAGTAGTTCCAGATTCAGAGTACTTTCACTTAGTTGAATCTTTCCTGTAGCTTAATGGACCATGGCTGAATTCCCAACTAATCTGAATTTTTTTATACCATAGTCCATGTCACCAACACCTACGTGGCGTGACAGAATGAAAAATAATCTAATTAAGAGTGAGGATTTGAATCTCTCCTCCCTCTTTCATGCACAGTGATTTCAGGGGAAATAAAAGATAGGAGATCAGACTTGGAAATTGTCTAGTTTTCTGGGTACTTCTACAGTCTTCTACAGTCTTGGAAGAGCCCTAGCTCTGTGTAACACAGATAAATCAGTCCTCTGAAGCCAGACCTACACAGTGCTTGCTGTGGTCTTTCATTTGCTAAGTAATGTATATTTGATGTCTGCCTCCTGTAGATGTGCAGTCCCTGCCATCCTCTCGTTTTGTATTTAGTCTTGTTACAGTCAGTGAAGTTCCAGGACGGCAATAACATTGGGCTTGTCCCCTTGCCTTTTTGTCACAACGAGCTTGTGTCACCTTGTGAACATTAAGGAGACAGGGGGTTAGTGTGTTTGAAAGCCCTGTAGTGGTTTGCAGGGTTTCAGAATTACTCACCCCTGAGAGGTTTCTTTTGAAGGTGCAGAGTTATCAGGTACATAGAGGTTGCCTACTAACAGTTAGAGGTACCTACGAGCAGTTTGCTGTAATTCCTTGTGATGTACATCTCTTTTGGAGGACGTTTGTGGGATTTCAGGACTCAACAAATCACAGGTTGAAACCTGCCATGGTACCGGATGTGATGAAACAATGAGCAGCGCTGTTCCTTAGGTGGGCAGACACGAGCCCGTGCATGCAGCTCCAGTGGTGTTCACCGCTCTGGAGTCTGCCCTGAAGCTGGGGGGTGAACATTTGTGTCCTGTTTAAATGAGTTTCTGAAAGCCATGTGTGTGTGTCTGCGCTGCTGAGTGAGTTCAGTGGGGTTGGGCTGATGCATATTTGTCCAAAGAGTAAATGTGGAAGTTTAACACAGTCGTTCAAGGAGATCTCATTTTGGCCACAGTGTTATCAGGTCGTATTTAATAAACCGTGGAGTCGGTGGCTCCATTTCCTCTTATCTGTTGCCACTGGAAGGAAGGTGGGATGAACTTGATAATGGTGCTGTAGGAAGCTAATGCACTTCTGGGCTGCGCTGCTGAGACAGTAACCCTGGGTGTTATTTCTCAGGGCTCAAGGTCTGTGTCTTTTCCCTACTTACCTAGAACTCTCATGGTGATATTGTAGGGTTAATTCCTAGTTTTTAAAAAATGCGTATTTTATTCCAGCAACAGGAAATTATAAACCTGTTCAGCCAACAAGAATACATTTTACTTTAAAAAATATGCTGAAAGTGGCATTGTATGCCATAAAAATATACATCATGTGCCAAGACAAGCAATTGATGCTCTCCTATAAAATACAGTAAACACCTCCTCCCTGCCCTTCCTTTGGCTGTCAATCAGATTTCAGAATCATGAAATTTTACAGTATTACTGGTTAGAAGGGCTCCCCACTGGGAGCAGATGCCATCTCTGTCTTCATAGACTCAGAGAAAGTCCTGACATGTTTCATGGCGTTCATACGTGGAAGTCTGTGAAATGGAAAGGAAAACAGCTTTTTCTGTCAACCTGTCACTGATATAAGCTCTTACATTTCATCAGAATGACTAAACTTTAAAGCTGTTTCTTCAGTGCTGAGTATATTTGAGAACTCCCAAGTGTTATCAGATTTATAGAGTCCCAGCATATGATAGAAGACCAAAGCATTTTGTGGCATGATATTAAAAATTCATTCAGATACTCGATAAAGCGTGGATGACAAAAGTGTGAAATGGAATAAGGTAGAGTGAATTTCTCCATGGTTTATTGACCTTGATTCCTCTACACAAAATAAATAGACAGAATGGACTAAAATCTCTTCTTTATGAAGGCAAAATCCTGGCAGTCAAAGACCGGCTCATAAAAATGCTCTCTATGGCACATACCTTGGCAATGTTAGAACTTGGAGGCAATGGAAATTTATTGCTGGTGCTGCAATGTATGTGTCTGTATTTCAGGGAAGGAGAAAGCAGGGGCTGCTTTTATGAGGTTACCGATGTTATTCTGTGGAGAACAGAGAAAGAAAACACACTTACTTTCGTCATTTTGTGTTCTTTCCCTGAAGGTATAATAAGATAAAACACTTCCCTTTGCATACCCATTTTTTCTTTCTTTGCTTGAAAAAGAAAGAGAAAAAGCAAGTTGTTGGGAGTGAGGAGTTTGACGTCTTTCCCTGCTGGAAAAGGCTGGGGCTCCATACTGCTCCGAGAGGTTTTCCTGCCTGGCTGCAGTCGGAGAGCAGAATGCCTCATTGGTTTCAGATATTAAACTTTTGTGCTGAAAGCCCAGTTGGAGCTGGTGTGACAAATGGATTTTACCTGCTGCCGAAAAACACAACCCCCACCTCTCTCCACCTCCCATCTCGCCTAACCTAGCCCCCAAGAGCACTGAAACAGAAAGCTGCCCTTAGGCACCATCTGTTTCTGCCAGCTTCTACTTTGGGCCCTGCCTTTACATCTGTTAAGTAGAGGCAGCTTACTTGATGAGTTGTTTTGAAGAAATATCTGGTCTCCCCACCATGTTCATTAACTATTGCGGATCTGTTCAGGGGAGGCTCTGTGATGCAATTTAGCTGTAGTTAACTAAATTCATTGAAGTCGCAGCCATAGATTATTTTTGCATCCCGCAGGGATAGAGAACAACGCTGGCTTAGCAGCACTGTTTTCTCTTCCCTTTGAAAATAAAATTCTTTTCTGTTTGCCTTGTGAAACACCATTTAAAGCAGTCATGAAATCTAAAGGGGATTTAAAGTGACTAGTGGTGGCTGATAATTTGTTACTCCTCCTTGTAAAACACAACCACGTAAGCCAAGCTGCATGCACAGCACATGCTAAAATAAATACATTAATCATGTATCCCTTCCAATAAAGAAAAGCGACTGTTTTATTCCTAGCACCTCCTTAAGTACCCCAAAGCTACTGAGTTGTAAAGCTGGAGTTCTTCTCATGGACAAACCCAGCTCTCTGGAGCCACTGGAATTTTTTCATGGCCAGTGATCAAGAACTAAAAGAAACAAAACAAAAATCCACTTAAAATACTTCAGGAAAATGGATTCGGTATGTTTGTGTTTGGATTTGTCAGAATTAGAAAGCAGTTGAAGAGGCGTTCTGAGGAAAGCAGCGTCCTGCAGTTTATGCAGAAGACAGAGTAACACAAATAAAAAGGCAAAGCTGAGGGGAAGGGGGAAACGGAGCCTTGTTCTACAGATCAAGGATGCAGAGACAGAAAGAGAGGGAAGGGGCTTCCAACCCAAGGTTGCTAAAGAAGAGTGTGTGGCAGCCAGGAGTCAGACCCGTGGTTTTCATAAACTCATGGCCTTGAGCCATGGGCACAGGACCATCATTTCTGGGCTGGTTGGACAGACAGTTTGCCGAGTTCTCCACGTGTACAGAGTTGCTTTAGAAGCAAAATCTGGCCATAATACAAGCAGGCTTTTCTTTTATTGTATATGTTACATTTTCATCTAAAATGATGCCCTGAAGCTATAATTATGCATTATAATATACGCTATACAGACATGTCCCTGTTGGTTTTAAGGATGAGGATAATTTATATATTAGTTAAAAGCTGGCACCTCTGAATCTGAGTCATACGTAGTAAAATAAATACGAGTTGCTCTGTGAGCAAAAAGCTTATCAAAGCCTGGTTTCCTATAGAGAGTTAATTGAAACCTCTGATTGATGCTTTTTCCTTGGAGTTCCTATAACATTTCTCTTCTGTGTGAGTTTTCTGGTACGGAGCGAGGTGTGATCACACGCTGCAGCCTTTCTTTCAGGCTTATCGGGTCTCTGCACCAACTGGCCGCCTTTTTCAGAAACTCACAGGAGCTTAATTATCTTTGAAATCTCTCGTCAAATGTGGCTGAAATCGTCAAATGAGTCCAAAAATTTTTTGAGAAGGTTGAACAGAGAGGGGGAACTTCATGGTATGATGGCAAAAGCTTTGTTTGCAGGAAAGCATGCTGCAAGGAGGTCTTTGGGAGGGGTTTTGTGTATGGTACAGTAATGCCAGCAGACAGAGATTAGATATCATAAAACTCAACTTGACGTGTTGACTCAAAAGATGACACTTCCACTGTTTATTGAAATTACCTAACCAGAGCAAATAAAAGGCTCCATTTGGCTTCCTTTACTCGCACAAGTAGTCACATTGCGTTGGTATAATTGGTTGAACTGCTCTTCATTGTTTGACTCCCCTCTTATCCAGGTAATAATATAATGAGAACAGGTAGCAAGTATTGTCTGAGATAAAATGATTTGATATGTATACACTGGGAGATGCAAAAGGACACTGTCCTACGCTGCCGTGGCTTTCTAAGCATAGAGCTCTGGTGACATCAGGAATATTCTGCAATTTTCTTGTCTAAACATGCCACTTGGAAAACACATGACATGCATAAGAATTAGCAATTCACACAATCTAAAGAGAATTATCTGTTTGTCTCTAGGCAATTCACAAAAATATGCCCATAGCAATTTGAGGCATTATAAATCCATCCAGGTTGGTTCTGACCATGTTGCAGAAGTAATTTCGGCTGGCACATCAGATGAAAGAACAGATTTGAAAACAGTAGCGTGCATGGCCCTGAAGGTTTTATCTTGGCTAATATTCCAGGCACCTTATGGCACTACTTTGGGTTTCTGTGAAGACTCCAAATAAAGTGTCTGTGGCCTGATGAAAGATTTAACACATTTTTTTCCTGAACAAGCTTTGTAAATGTTACACTAAAGATAAAGAATGTACTTGCTGATGGGAAGCAGCTTATTTTTTCACCGTATTCTCCACTAAAAGCACCCTTTACATGTGCTTCTCAGTTTCCAATGTGTGGTTCATGTAGTAGTGGAGGTGCTGTAGCAATAACACTGGAGGGTGCAAATCTGGTGGGTTCCTTTCCACTTACCAATAATGCCCATGGACATTCCTCAGTTTACCTTTGGCAAGTTCTCTTTGTGGTTCCACACAAAGAGAAACAGAGCAAATATGTCCACAAAAGGACTGCATGAAGGGGCAGCAATGGGTAGATTATGTTTAGCAACACAACTTGTGTGATATGCGAATTGAATGATGAGATAGCAAAGCCTATTGCAAGGGTAAGCTTTAGGTGGCCTCAGAGGAAGGGTGGTTTGCTCTTCACGTTAAAAATAAGATGCTTTCTCAGTATTTTCTCTGCTTTCCTAATTTGTATTCTGTCATGTTTTCCATTTCCTTCTACTGAATACCCAGGAAAGTTCTGGGGACCTAGTTTGGGTTTCTGAAGGAGCCCAGGTAGAAGCATACTCAAGACTACCTTGAATCCATGGACAGCAGTCTTCTTAGGCTCGCTCTCCAGTCAGGGGACAGACATCATTTCCTCTGATCATGCTGAAAGCTCAAAGGCTACTCTCGCCTGCTTAGATGGCAACTCCCTTCCCAGTCCCCAGATAGTTTAGGAGCACTTGCTTCTTCCAAGGTAACACTGTAGGGCCGGAGAAGGGAGACAGACAAATACCCAGGGGCGAAGATGAGCTCTTTGCTACTTCTGCTTCGGAGCCAGTAAATATTTCCTTTATTATCTCCTCCCAGTTGTGTGCTTGGCTGACCTTTTTTTCTGAGCAGATCTTCTAGCTTCTGTGGCCTTTCAGGGCTCATGTGCCTCGGGAGGCTGCCTAATTTTCCAGCTGAATAGGGTCCTAAACGCTATAGGGCACTCGCTCGCATTTCTTTGCGATTTATTTCTCTGGGTTAGAAATCATAATGAAGAGCCACGTGTGTTCTGCCTGAGCAGGCACTGAACAAATACAGAGCGAGGGGTTCAGGACAAGGCCAGCATATTTTGCTGGGAGTGCTGCTTCCGTTGGAGTATGGCAATCCTTATCAGGAATCGAAAGGACTATTTGTTCCTTTATTTAGATATTTCCATTGGAGAGAGCTACGAAAGGAACATAGATATTAATTTCACTCAGCAAATGGAGAACTTAAGCTTGACAAGGTTGTTACGTGTTTGGTCCAGAAAAAGATTGGTCTTGTACACCCTGGCCTATCCCCACATTTCCCTCAAGATGCTGTAGAGCAGTGCCCATGCACGGTCACCATTGTTCTCCTTGGTAAGCACCAAACACTTAGAAATGAAGAGAGTTTTAACTCCACAAATAGGGACAGAAGGGATGACTTTGAGGGACAAAGGATAATATGTATTAGGTTCTTCCAGCTCTTAAATACAATCGAAATACTCTTAATTTTGGGATAGTTTCTTGTTTTGGTGTTTTTTACTAGATCTTCTGTCATCATCCAAATTGCCGTTCCCCACTACCCTGGTCTTTACACCATAAATAATGAAGACCAGTGCTGCTAATAGAGAGAAGCCTACCCCCATCTGAAAGACCTTTGAAAATACCTTTGAAAGATCTGTCAGGGAAAGGCAGGACTGTCCTGTGCTGCTTCTGTATTATCATAGCAACTGGCTGCACCCCAGAGCTGGACAGCTGCCTGGTTTTCACATCACTCTACTTGGTGTTGCCTGAGTCTGCAGCTGGAGTTGCCCGTGTTTGCAGCAGGTCTGCCTGGCCACACACCTCACACATCACATGTCCTACGGGAGAAAGGGCATCGTGCCGTCTAATAACCACTGACCTGTGTTTTATGGGAATACCGGAATGTTCTAGCTCATTTCTAATGGCTGAGGGCTGGCTCCCAGCCAGCACAGTTCCCCAGATGTCCAGGGGTTCCATGGTGACCCACTGGAACCCAATAGTGTCTTTTTACTGATGATGTCTGGGGGGAGAGATTGTTTGGTTCTATGAACAGAATAGGACACAAGCATTTCTGACTTGCATGTGTAACAGGGAGTGCAGAGTAGTTTGTGAGGAACACAGGTGAGCTCTGAACATGCACAAACTTGTAGTCATGGTAGCTGAAGTCACGACCCGTTAATTTAGTCCCGGTGGGTACACGTGCTAACATGCTTCTTGAAGGACTTTAAAAGTGCTGTTCTTGGTGGTTGGGACCACTGGAGCATCATGCAAATACAAACATACTTATCCCTTATTTAAAAGGGAAAAATAAAATTAAATGTGCTGAATGAAAACTCTGCCTCATTTATGTACAATAATTAATTTGGGTTTTGTATAATGTTCGTATTAAAAATGCCAAAAAGGATTATATCATTGAAATATAAAGCTCTCAAGTTAAGAACAAAAATGTCTTAGTAACTCTAAATAAACTAATTGACCCTGTTTATCTTAATCACATCAGCCAAATTTAGACTTCTGGTTTTTTCCCAGCCTCATAACTTGGATATTGAGTTTTATCCTAGAACACGTATATAACTTCACTGGTTTGTTTCAGATTCCATCTGTGCTGTGCAGCTATATGACAGGACACCATAGCCTCTCTCTGTGGTATTTGCAAACCCTTATCATTATTGCTAGGGCTATAAAATGATCAGTTTTAAGTTCCATTATACGATAGTCATGAAAACATTACATTCAATGGCAATGTAATTGTATAAGAAAGAAAGAAACCACCAAAGTCAGCCTCCTCTCAGGGGCTGTAAAAATAGCTTTCATTCTGAACAAACGCACTGGGTACTCAAGCCTTTATAACTTTATCATGCCTTTGTACAACCGTGTGTGAGGTGTAATAAATGAACAACTAAAAATCCACTTGCACATACTAATAAGGGGAGTATTACAGGGATTTCAGGAGGGGTTGGAAGCTGATACGTAGATTACATGTGCTTGATTCTCCACTCTCACGCCTGCTGCACAATTCCTGCTGCTGCTTAGGCAGGAATGGAGAAATACCAAACAAGAAATCTTGGCACACTTCTCTTGGTGGCTGCTTTTTATCCTCACCTTCACCGGCAAGGGAAGAAGAGAGGCTGAAGTTAACAGCTTTGGTGCTTACCGCCCCTTTGAATCATCGAGCTGTTGGAGCTGCCAAAAGTGTTTAGTCTAGTGAGATATTTTAGAACTTTTAACTCAAGGGCGACAATAGGCATCACTGACTGCTGAGAGCTTTGGGAAGCTGCCACTTGCTTAGGTGTCTTACTATGAATCGGGCCGTTCAGAAATTGGGCTCCACAACACAATGAACCCTTGCGACTCTGGCCTTGCTACTCCTGAAACTTCAACCTTAGGAGCCCTGTTCTGCTGCTGCCTGTAAGCAATGGGAATAGTTTTGCCTACTGACGAGATTGAGTTTAGGGGTAGCATTTGCATACTGTAAGAGAGAGATTGGAGAGAGAATTTTCCAGATTTCTAACTATCTGTACCATGGGTTTTGTTTGTTTTCTTTGGGAGGGGGTTTGCAGGTGGTAGATGCTGCTGGTTTTGTTTAGTCTACATGGTCTGACATTTGAGAGATCCTGGCTTTTTTTGCCTTTGGTTGGAGTTGCTTGCTCTGGAAGCTGTCCTGTATTGATTTAAAAAAACAAGTTCTTTCAAATGTGGCTGGGGAAAGGGCTTGAAAAATTCATCTTTCTGACACTCATCCAATGTGCTGATTTTAGGATCTGCATGTGAGCCTTTAGTCAGAAGAACAAAGGGGACCCTTGCCGCTTCCCCAGTTCCTCTCCAAGCATGATTTACAAGCTTGGCTGGCCTGGCAATAATCAGTGACTCAGTTTCTTTTGACCTGCTACAGGAGAAATGAGAAGGGCCTTCTCCACCTCCCATCACTCAAACCAGGACTTGTACTGAACCTTTCCCGTGATAAAGTGGGGGCTGTGCAAGTTCCAGTTATTTTGGGATGCTGTTCAGTGCAGCCTTAGAGCTGACAAGGAAGGCGTTTTGACAACCGGCTCCATTCCCAACCCTACGAGCTGCAAAAAAGCTCTGGCTTCCTCCACCCACGCATGCAAAATTGTTTTTTAGCCCACAAGGTAAACTAAAGATATAGTTAAAAGTACCAAGTGGCTGGAATACCCAGGGATGTGAGAATGAGCAGAGCTCACACAGTGATGATTTGAAACAAGCCTTGTGGCTTTTTAATAATGTGCCAAAGCAGTCTCAGTGGTGGGCCAGCAGGCACCATATTCTATCTTCTGTGAAAGAACTGGGCCCAGCAGGCCCCGGCTAATGCAGACAGCCCCTTCACTCTGCTGGAGGAGACAGACTCCGAGATGGCAATCAAGGCTTGATTTGCCAACACATTTCCAATGATTAAAATGTAATTAGCACAACTGAGTGCCTCCTCCCCAGCTAATTTTAATACATGCTGTGACAGGCAGGCAGCCGGCTGTGCCTCGGCCCAGCAGCAGATGGAAGCAGAGGCAGCGGGAGAGGAAAACCATTTTGCGATGCGACTGTTCGCATCACAAAACCATCAGGGCGCTCGGCTCTTAGAAGGCCCTTGATGGCAGCACATCAAATTGGCGCTGTCATATCTGACCGTGGCAATGGCAGCCATCCTTCATGCTGTCCCAGAAGCACAGCAAAGCAATTTGCAAGCTTAACCCTTTGAGGTCTTAGGGGGAGATGAGGCTTCAGGAAGGAGGACGCCTGCATGCGGGGCGTTGGAGTGTGATGTCCCTGGTAGTTTAGGGAGTGTTGTTTACACTCTGTCATTTGGCTACATTTGCTCTTTTTTCCAAGTATTAGGTACATGCCCAGAAGCATCACAGAAGTGCAAACAATAGAAGAATCTGCAGCTTGGAAATACCTTTTTGTGTCTCTATACAGCCAGGTTTGAGAAGGAGGAGAGATGACTCTTGTATGTCAGCACATGGCTGACATGAGAGCGCTCACGAAGCCAGCCCCTGTGGGAAGGGAATCGAGTGAGTCCTCCTCTTTCAGAGCGAGGTGGTTCCACTTCATGGGAGTTTGTGTCAGTTTAAGTGGGACATTGTCTTTGGTGTTAGTAAATGCATAGAGTCCCATACCATTTGAGCCCTTCCATCTGTGAATTACATACCAGTTGTGTGGGGAGAAGCATATATTCCCAGTGGGTAAGTTTTAGCTTAGTATTGCTGGAGGCAAAAGATGGGAGTTGCCCTCTGTTGCTGTGCCATTCATTGTAAAATTCTGCCTTGTGCTACTGTTCCTGGGCCATTCAGTATGTCTCCTGTTCTCCAGCACAACTTTTGTGAGAAAAGGTCAAAGTTAAGGGAAGGCAGATTTGGTGGTTAAAGTGTCATGGTAGGACAGGAGCTCAGAGATGGGTATTTCCTGAATGCAACCCCCAGGGAGGCACAGCCCTTGCCTGCCTTCATTTTCTCACTGGTGAAATAGTGATAAACCCCACTCGTTCAGCAGGAACACTGAGAACCTAAATTAAACAAGGTTGGTGCGTATTGACAGGAAATGATTGAAGGTGCTGTAAGTGTGTGGGGTGGGAAGAAAACATGTGCTCTTGAGCTCTCTTCTGGTGGTGATGGAGGGGAGGAGAGTCCTTGATATATCCGATGCATGTATCAAAGTATTCCTCAATTCAGAGAGTATCTGCTAACATCTCTCCCTTGCATGTTAATAATTATTTTTAGGACCTCTGAGGCTCCTGAGATGTAAGGCTGCCTTCTGTAATGCTTTATGAGAAACTATTGCCTCCCTCCCTCTCCCTTTGAAGGACCCCATTGGTGAACATTGTAGATTTTGTATTGAATTTCCCGTAGATCTCTCCTGCATCTTTTTATGATAGCCGCCACACAGGATAGCTCTGCTGAATTTTCCTCCAAGATTATATTGGTTGTTCAGATTCTTCTCATAGTCTTTTTATCCCCCCCCCCCCCCCCCGCAACAGTCCTTCACATCCATACCAATGGCTTTACGTCATTCTGTTTCTTGTCCTGTATTTGTGAATCACAGTATCCGCTTGTAGCAGATACTTTATTGATTGTAGTTGAGCTTAATAGCAAAGCTGAAATGTGTCTTAAAGAAGTGCTGTTCCTGCAGCGTGATAAAAATGAATGCTATGAACAAGAATAAAACAACACATGCAACAATATCAACACCAAACTCCCTGTAATAGCTGGCAGGACTCACTATTCCTAGGAGATGAGAAACCCTCCTGGCTCAGGAGTTAAGTACAGTGGTTGTCCGTAGCCCTTCAGAATTGGCACAGCATGGGAGGGGATCTTCACACCGAATGGCCTTAACCTGAATTGGTGAGTAATAGGAGGTCTAAAGCATTAATGAGCTAGCCATGGGGATAAGTGGAAAGATGTGGGTAGAATCCAAGACTGGTTTGAGTTGGAAGAGCCCTCAAGGGGCTGGAAAATGCTCAGAGCTCTCCCCAGAAGCAGCCTTCTCCAGGCTGAACCAGCCCAGCTCTCCCAGCCTGGCTCCAGAGCAGAGGCACTCCAGCCCTTGGATCATCTCTGTGGTCTCCTCTGGACTTGCTCCAAAAACTCCATGTCCTCCTTGTCCTGGGGACCCCTGAGCTGGATGGAGCACTGCAGGGGGGTCTCCCCAGAGCAGGGCAGAGGGACAGAACACTCCACTACCCAGACCTGATGGTCCCAGTGCTGATGATGCAGCCCAGGACACGGTTGGCTTTCTGGGCTGTTTAGGGATTTATAAATTCACATTTAGCAATGAGGATCTGATCTGCTGTGACCTCCTGAATAGCAAAGGCCATATGATTTCCACTAATTAATTGTACTGCCTGGAGTACAATAACTCTGACTGAACAAGGACACAAAATTTAGGCAAGGTTTTAAGGGGGGGTTTCGGGTTTTTTGTGGCATTTTTTTCAATTAGGGAAAATTTGCCCTGTTTTTATGTGAATAATAAATTAATCCCCATTTTAAGGATATGCACCAGTCTAAATTTATCTGGGCTTTACCCATTGCATCTTGTTATTCACTTTCTTGTGAACAGCTTACAGAGGCTTTTTTGTGGAGAGAACTTTGAGAGTCTTCCTATTACTAAATTTTCAAAAGAGATGAGAATTGAAGTTCCAATCGTTTGGTGTCTACAGCCTATAAAATAGAGGGAGCCTCTACCCCTCCAAAAAGTCCCTGGTGAAATTCTGGGGCTCTGTATTCAGAGACAGCATCTCTGGAGAAAGCAGCGAATTACCCTGCGGCACCTGATGTGTCTCAGAACTGAACAGCACAGGCTGAGCAGTTTAAAATGCCTTTATGGACACTGAGGTTGTTTGTTGGGATCACGCAGATGGAAATCGAGTGTGGATTTCTGCCTGTGGGATAGCAGTGACCACAAAGATCAGAGACGTGAAGCTTCTGCTCCTGCTCAGCCTCCCATGGCTCCCTGTTTTCTCAGGCAGACTTGTGCTGTGCCACTCATCCCCTTCTATTTCTGTCCCTGCTTCCCTGGCAGAAGGTTTAAAGGGCAGCCCTGTGTTTTACGTTCAGGATGTCTCCTGGCTCTTCCATGGGGTTCCCCTTCAGGAGACAGAGTTTTTAACAGTGTGAGGGAGGCCTCAGTGCTGTTGCGGCCTCAGAGGGAACATAGAGGCCTCCTTGGTAGCACTCGGCGCTGTCTTAGCTACAGCCCCACTCAAACACAGTTGTTGCTGGCAAAACTCTTGTGCTTTCCCAGACTCGCCTGGGCAAGGATAATTTTTCGGAACGCTGTGCTAAAAGCCAGCTTTTCAAAGCAATCCCCTGCCTTGGCTGTGCCAGGCAATTTGCCACTGCTGATAACAGTCGCGGAGCCTCTGATATCATTTATGATACAGGAGTTTTTATCACCTGACTGGTGGTAGGTTAATGCAACAGAGGAAAAACCCCAAGTGCTTTTCTTCCACCCCTGCCAGGAGCACATTGGTGGTAAAACAAGGGCCTCTACTACTGAAAATAGTCAGTGAGTATTTATACTTGAGCATAAGAGGTTTGGGTGTTTGTGGAACTTGCCATCTTCCTGCTGGAAGTGTAACCCTGCATTTGAGCACCGTGAGCCCTGGGTTTTGCACACCACAGGCCTGCAGAAGGTGATACTGGAGGAGGAGCGTTTTCTCAGCACAGAGGCAGCACACCAGGGGTTGGGGGCTGATGGTGGGGGGCCCTCAGGAAGAGAGTGCTGGAGGGACCCGGCACAGGGAGGCGGTGAGGAGCAGCCCATACCTGGGTAGGTCCTTTGGGACATGGTACCACTGCTGGTGAAGGGGGAAGCCGCAGCAGCAGATTTTCCCTTGGGTGGCATCCCCCTGCCTGGGAATATTCTTACCTTCTCCAGCCACCCCATGAATAACCAACAGTGGAGTCCAGCTGATAAATCAGGGATATACAGTTATGCTTACCTCTGCGTAGGGAAACACAACTCCTGTTTTAAATCCAATTATTATAATTGCAGCATTCTGGAGTGGGGGGAGCAAAAAGCATTCATTTCCTAATAAGAGATTACAGATTCCAAATTACAGCATCATGTATGTCAAAACAGGAAATTTGAGGCAGGCAGGCCAAAGTGTGCCATTGTCTTTACAATTTATATTTACTTGCCATAGATTTAGAATAATCCTTCTCTTCCCTCAGGTCTAGCACAGACAATTTATAAATTGTACAAAAATGATAAAGGCGGCAATAAATAATGATAATAATAATATATAACAACTGTGTGAGTGATGAATTGTAAAACAGAGTGGAAAAGGGAATGAAACCACAGCACAGAAGCCAGTTTGTGGGGCTGAGCACACAGTCTGAGTTATTTTTCTGGCATTATGACAATGAGGAACATTTATGTGAGTTTGCAAACAGCTTACAACACAAATCATTTTGTTTCAGGTTATATTTACAGGGCTTAGTTAAGAGTTTTTTAGTATCCATTAAATGTTCAGAGGTTTATAGCTCAGCTGTTAAGGTCTTATCCCTAAGGATCAATTGTTTTGGGAATTATTATTATTATTATTTATACAATTCAGTTTAAATTGCTTACCCTAATGTAAAGATACAGATCTCAAGAGCTAAAAAGTTCTTGTTGTTTGGGATAGAAGAGGTGGCTTTTTGATTCTTTATTTTTGGTTTCAGATAATATTTCTACAACTCTTTTATCCCACAAATCAATTGTGTGTCTCCTCGTGTGTGTTTCACTAGCCATTTTGTGCTCAGAGATGCTGCAGCCCGTAACAGAGAACAGCCCCCGTGCAGTGGTACTGATACTGTATAGCTGCTTGTTTCTGTAATTTAAAATGAAAATAATTTTCAGTTGAAATTATATCATTTGCTCTAGGTTGTGCTATTCAGGTGCTGGAAGATGAGATCTATATTGAAAATATTTATGATGTGTCTAGGGCCTGGTCGAAGTCTTAATGCTTTTTCTTCTCTCCTTATTCTTCTTATTCTATTTATGAATTTTGGGCTTTGTAAGAAAAATCCCTATTATGCTGGACACTTTATAAAAATGTACAGTGAAAGGTAACTGAATCTTAAGGAGCATGCCACTTAGTAGCCCAACTAGATGAAAAGCAGAGGGTCGACAGAAGAAGAGGCTGAGTGACTTGCCCGAGGTGATTCTGATAGCCAGTGACAGAGGTGGACCTTCCGAGCCCTAGCCCAAAGCTCTCTCTCCTCCATCATATTGCTTTTCAACCTACAATGGAATATTCTTGGTGGGAGGTGACTCAGACCCAGAGTGTTACTGGATCCCTACCAGTTGGGTAGATATGGAGGGTTAAGAACCTGCCACACAGGAAGAAGGTCTAACGAGCTGTGTGATGGTTGTATTTCATAGACAGAGGAACATTTCAGCCAACTGAACTGTGTGTCTTACGAAAGAATATTTTAACTTCTCAGAAGGCACCTATCTGTGGAATTAATGCAGTGACTGTTCTTATTTATATCCTTTTCTATTGTATCAAGCTTCCTTTGTGACAGTATTTCCTGGCTGATTCTTGTTTAATTCTAAATATTCATGACGTTAATTCTGTTTGAGTCTTACGCTGCTATCTGAGACAACATGTCAACATTTTTATGACAAACTACTGTATCCATTGCATTCAGTGGAGTCCCCGAGGAACCAGTTTGCTGTGGCTGACTATCAATCTCTGATTGAAACCCTGATTGACACCAATAAAAGCTTGGTAATTCTCATTTGCCCATTTAAAATGATCCAAACAGCTCAATAGCTATCCAAGAGTGTTTTTAGCCTCTACATAATTCATCATCTAAATTAGTTTGCTGCTTTAACTTCTAATTTTGGAATATCAGAACTTTTCCATTAGGTCAATAGAACAGTTACTCTCTTTCTGCCCTTTACTCTCATGCTGCAATCCCACAGGACCCCAGGCTCCTTTTGGGCTCTGGAGCAGCATCTTTCCATCCTCTTTGCTTCCTGCCATAACCCTTTTTGTGGATTATTCTTTTTACTTTTTACTTGGCTGTATGAAGTGTGAGCTCTGGACCTTACACGATCTGTAATACTCAGTTCCATGCAGCAGAAAACAAGTTGTTGGCTCCAACCTATTGATTCCGTTTTCAAAGTTAACTCAGCCCTCACTTAGTTTTTTGTCTTGTAATTTCTATTTCTGGCACCGATGAAGGAAGGAAGAAACTCTCAGACCCCAGGCTGTGAATGTAAAGCTGACAGTAAAAAAAAAAAAAAAAAACAACCAAAAAAACCCCAAAGAACATTCAAGAGGAGTTCTTTGTGAGATACCGAGGTCAAAATTTGGCCATCTGGCAGTTAGGAACAGACATGTGTGAAGGCACGCCAGGCACCTGCTGAAGGCAGATCTGCACTAGCAAAGTCTTCAAAGGTTTGCTCGCTGCTGCTCAGCCATTGCATGGGTTTCATTTGTAGCTTCTCTTATCGAGCACAATTTCTAAATGAGGATGGTTGCTTCACTTTAAGGACGTACAAATGACTTGCCCTCACCTGTCAAGCATGATCCTTGTATTTTACCAGGCCCATTATGAACGCAATCTTTCTGTCGAAAATTTGCATACCTCCTTTCTTGAAAAGTAATGACAGCAATTTCTTTCCCTCCGCTCACTTTCTGAGTGTCTCATTTAACAGCACCTGTGAAACCGACAGGCGCAGAGATGAGAAGTGAAAGAGAGCAGTTGATTAAATCATCATCAAGTCGGGCCTCAGAAAGTCAATTCTGCTTCCCGTCTGCAATGATATCCTTTTATCTTAAAGTAATGAGCTATGGCACTTTTGCATCGGGTAATGCGATAAGTTCTATTAGCATGTTCCATTTGCTTCACAAGCAAGGGCAAGTCATTTCAGCAAGCTCATATCACTGCAATCAAAGCAATTGGCTTCACAGGCAGAGAAGAAAGAGGAAAGGCTCAGGGTGATTTTTATGGATCACAACACAGTGGAAAAAATAGATTCTTGTATTATTTTAACCCGTAGCATGCTTTGCTTCTTGTCCATCAGGATATTTTGATTTCATTAGCCTGTGAGTACCTGGAAAACTCAAATTCCAAACTGCACCCATGAGCTAGGGCCAGGAGTTCTGGAAAATAGGAGTATTTTCTTACACAGATGCACTGGCAGGTACACTACTACTCACTGACTTCATTAAACACTGATTAGTTTAAGTCTTTGCTATCGACTTCGTCCAGTGGTTTAAATGTGCATTTTTATTATTATTTACTAGTAGTTATTTTTTGAACCCTAAGATAGTACTTGTCAGGTGAGAGGATGATACAAACAACATTACACGCTGCAAATGGTTGTCATCAGTTGAGTGCATGCTAAAAATAACGCTACATACTGCAAATTGTCTCCAGTCAGAAAGGCAGGTAAGGAGGCAGTGAATGTACATTCCAACTCCCAGAGCAAAGGCACATCATCTTTTTTTCATATAAAGCATGGAGGAACTGAGGCAGGGAGTCCATCCTCCTTCTGCAAGAGAGAATGACTTAGAATTGAGCTCCAGTTAGGTCTGCATCCAACAGCTGCTTGATGCCCAGTTAGCCTAGTGGAATTTGGATGCCTGACTTGCAGCAGGCACTTTGTGAAGATGCTGAGCTCAGTAGCTCGTGGCATCGTTAGCTTTCTAATGGGACATCTGGAAAACCCATTTAATCTTGCGCTGACACTGGTGGGAGCATCATCTTGTTCTTTTGGGGATGGCTGGATCGGGCCTTAAGCACTTGTGGGATCATTGAGCAATGCCACTGTACGGAAGCCATCGGGAGTGATAACTGGGGCAAAGAAGTTCACTTTTCCAAGAACCACAGTAACTCACCAATCTCAGCTCAGTTTCCAGGGAGCAAAGGAAAACGTGTTTCTTACAGGGCTGGTCTCTCTGCATCTTTCTCTGGGGCTGTGCCTGGAGGTGCCTGCACATGCCAGTGCTGTTTCCCTTGGGTGACAGCAAGCCCCGGGCAGACAGGCAGGACAGAGGGCTGCAGATCAGTCCCTGTCAGCCTACAGGGCTCCTGCTGCCTCCCCAGCCACGCACAGGAAGCCTCCCAGTCTCTCCCATTCACACATCGCTGCTAGCTTTCTCCTTTGAGTGATATCCCTGGGAATACAGGCATCAACACAACAGAATCGAACCTTCAAACAGGACGTGTTTAGCTGTCTCTCTGGAGCAAAATGCCCTTTTGCTTTACAAATGAGCTTCCCCATGTCTCCTAGGAGCATGTACATCACTCACCAGTTGCCACTCCCATATAAATATAAGGTGGATCTTTATCATGGAGTGTAACATAATCTAGTGTTTTCATTTTAATACTCAAAATATGATTATTTCTTCTCAAACCCTTGTTTTGTTGATGGTAGAGCTAGAAGAAGCCACTAATTGTGTCGTTTTGCTCTATAAAACAATCATAAAAGTCCTGGGAGTGAGGGTATAAAAAGACTTACAGCTGAAAGTGGCTCTGAGTTCTGAATATTTTTCCTGTAAGAGGCCAAGATAACTTTAAATGTCCAAGACTGATACATTTCATCTGAAGTAGTTTGGATAAAATGGAATTCAGATTAGAGGTCAACATTGCAATCTTTTGTCCAGACTAAGGTAATTTGTGTAAAATGGGACTTTTCTGTGAATAATCCGTAATTTTAGCTTTTGAGAAAGCAGACCTTAAACTTCTCAGACCATCTCTGTTTCAGAGTCATTCCTTACAGTGAATCACTGTGGATAATGGTGAAGAATTGCTAAGCAGACTGTGATGTTAACCAATTTGCGAGATGCTATATATAAGATTCCTTGGCAAGGAGCTCCATGCTGAATGCTACTTCCAGGCAAAGTCAGAGATAGGAAAGAAAAAAGTGAAATTCTTGCTCTTAGTTTCTTTGTGACTCTGCCTGTCTCCATTTCATCAATTAGAAAATTGCCCATTTATTCCCTGTCTGTGTCTCCTTTCATCTAGGAGATGTTTTTTCTCCTTTTTTCTTGGAAGCAAAGGTCTAATTGTATAGCTAAAATATCATCTTTGCCCTTTCCAGGGCTGTCAGTTTGTCATTGGCGGATAGATGGACAAGAATATTGTAAATGTCAGTGTGAACATGGCTGAGGTCTGGGTTTTCCCTCATTTTCTTCAGATTTCTTTTCAGCAGACAGATGAGTAGAATCACTTTGTTCAGCGCTGGCGTTTCAGCAGCACTGACTCCTTTGGTGGCAATGATAAATGGATCCAAGATATGAAATAGCTGTTCCAGCAAAGTCCATTGAGCAGAATAGAGAACAATGCCCTCCTCAATGTCATTGTACATGATATATTCAATGATTGCCACTTTTTGCACAAGAATGTGTTCAATCAGCAAGGTACACAGAAATCCATAGCGTTGCTTGAGCCTGAATGAGCTGGTGAGGTGTCACAGACCTTTACTCAGCTTGATTTGGACCAGACTCTCTCAAGCTATTAAAATGGGCTCAAATTATAACTCTAACCTCATGGGGTGTGTGATTTTTGAGATGTGGCATTGGGATCAGTCTCATTCTGCGGGTGCTGCTGGAGACATGCTGTGCATTTTGACTTGTGCTCTTCCCAGCTGGGGCAGGGGATTTGGGAGGTACAGTTATTCTTTAGCCCAATCCTCACTTTTCCTCTTCTACAGGAGCAATTAAACCTCCAATGGGAACTGGAAAGTTCTTTTTCCACTTCCTGCTGCAGTTCTGTGTGTCCATACTCCATATCGCAGGGAATGCATCTTACTCTTTCACAGCCCAGACTGGAGCAGTAATCGGGAAGGTTTAAGCTGGGGCTTTCAGTTTCATGGATACAAAGATTTTAGGAGCTTGTATGTTCCCTCCTCACCTAGGGTTGATTTCAGGAATAACTATTTGGATTGTGATTGCAGTGTGCATATGAAGATGCAGGTTTGTAGCTCACTGACTCTGCTTAGCGCTTCAAGCATGAGGTTGCAGGAACACTGCAAAAGGAAGCTCGAAGGTTTGGCATGTGGCTGTCAGGTGACGTGGTGGCTGGAAACCTGCACACCTTGTTATTACAGGTGTCTGAACAGTTCGGTAACTTTGGCCACTTGGAACAAGTCATTGTCAGTCTGGTCTCAATATTCTTTCTGATTATATAGAAATCATGAGCAACTTTATCACTTCTATGTGTCCTCTAAGACTCCTACCTGCAGAGCTAGCTTTGAATGAGCTTTTTATGTCTCTTGCTTTGGATTTGGGTTGTAGTGCTGTAGGTCCTTTGGGAAGACTCTTTAAGATTCCCTTCTGCCAGACTTCCAAAAGCGTAAACCAGCCGTTTCCAAGGATCCTCTGAGGGATCCATCAGGCTGCGGTTTGAAAACATCCCACAGCATCTCGTGCCTTGCTTGTTGGGAAACTTGGCTGTATGTGGGAGCTGTGGGCAGTTTTGCTAATCTGGCTTTCATTTCAGTGCCCAAAGGAGAGCTGAGGACTCCGTGGTTGGGTCAGGGTTCGATAATGTGGGCCAACTTTTGAAAATTCGGCTCTGGGCTCTTCACAAGCCTGGCCCTGGGTGACTGTAATCAGTCACAACTTGTGTTCAATGTGGAGACTGTAAGTGACTTGAGCCTGAGAATCAGAGAAAGAAGCCTCTGTTCATTCAGGTGTAAAATGTGTCTGCAGCCTCCTTGTCCTGATTTGTCACATTATCACTCGCAGCTTCCACTGAAGCCACTTGCAGTTATCCAGAAATCAGGTCACGCTATCTCTGACTGGTATTTTGGATTCCCAGTTATTTGCAGAGTATTCCAATGCAGCGTGTGCATGGTACCATGGTTTCCTGAAAGAAGCCATGGGAGAACACTGAAAAAGGGTTTTTTTGGTAATAGGCACAAAATACTGAACCTCAGCTCAAAGCAGAAGGTGGCACAGAGCATTTGGATCCCTTCAGTTCCAAAACAGCCTGATGTTCTGAGAACCACAAAGCACTTGGATCGTTTGACTCTTTTTCTGTGGCCCTGGAAGGTAGGGAAATGCTGGAGGAATTGAACAAGCAATGGAGACTCGAGTCTTCAAATTGACCGGTAATTCTGAATAACCAACTTCACGGTTGTCAGCTTTAGTTTCCAAGACATGTTCTCCAGAAGTGGTTAACAGCAAGGCTGCAGAAGACAGAAACACCATGTACTTTAGCACCTCTGGGAAGAAAATGCATCCAGAAATGTAAACGAACACATCAGTGGAAGGGCCCCTGGGGAATATGTGTGCAAGTGCAGTGCCCAGAGTGCCTGAGCAGCAAACCCACAGAATCACAGAATGTGAGAGGTTGGAAGGGACCTCGGAAGCTCATCTAGTCCAACCCCCCTTCCAGAGCAGGATCACCTAAACTAAATCCCACAGGAATGCATCCAGGCGGGTTTGAATGTCTCCAGAGAAGGAGACTCCTCAGCCTCTCTGGCAGCCTGTCCCAGGGCTCCGTCGACCTCACAGTGAAAAGGTTCCTCCTTATATTCACATGGAACTTCCTCTGCTCCAGCTTGCACCCATTGCCCCTTGTCCTGTCACTGGCCATCACTGAGAAGAGCCTGGCTCCGGCCTCCTGACTCTCACCCTTTACATATTTACAAACATCGATGAGGTCACCCCTCAGTCTCCTCTTCTCCAGGCTAAAGAGACCCAGCCCCCTCAGCCTGTCCCTTTTGTCATCTTGGTGGCACTGCGCTGAGCTCTTTCAAGTAGTTCCCTGTCCTTCTTGAACTGTGGGTGCCCAGAACAAGAAGAGGGAAAGAGTTTTGCTGCTCAGGCTGGAAACTGAACTGGTCTTCTTGGAGTTAGCCTTGCATGTCTATTTTCTGATTCTTTCCATGAACCGGAGGAAATCCACATCTTTAATCTTCAGGGGAAATTCAGCTTAACATGGATGTGCTGAAGGGGCCCACGCGATGTTCATGCCTGCACACAAACACACAGCTATACATGCTGTGTGTGTATAAATACACCCCTGGTCATGTGTGTCAAGTCCTTTCCCCCTGTCCCTCCTCTTTTTCTTTCCTACAGCTTATCCCTAAAATTCTGCCTCTGGAGCGGGACAGCACTGCTGGACAGTGGGTGTGCTTCCCTCACACCCCACCGACAGAACCTCTTTATGAGTGAAATAGATGCTGTGTGTGTGCAGGACTCCTGGCATTTTACAAAGTCTATCTGGAGCCAGGCTAGGCAAACGTTGGGAGCTGTTTGCTGAGTGCATTTATTGCCTTTGCATAATTTATGAGCTGGAGGGGTTTGACCATCATTCGTCTCTGCCAGAGGCTGGCACTGAGGGCTCTGGAGGATGGAGCTGTAAATTGGATGGTGAGCTCCTGCTGAGCTCCCAGCAAAGTCCTCGGGTCAGTATGGGAATTTAATACCAGGAATGGAACGGTTTTCTCAGAGTGCCATGTGGGCCTCCGTGCAGCAGAGGCTTTTTTGGCAGCCACAGTGACTGGCCAAATCACGAAGCTGTCAGTCACTGGGCATGTTGTGAAGGGAGCCTGAGCATTTTTAATCGGCTTGGCATCCGTGCTGCTTCCATAATGGACACCAGTAGGTCTCAGTCCTTCGCCATATGCTTAACTCTGGAGACAAGGTGCTTCTGGGTATAGCAGTAATTATTTGATGCAGAATTAAGCGGACCTTGAAATTAGAACTGGACCGTCGGAAATCAGGAGGCTTAACACTTTGATGGCAAAAACTTCCCACCGACATCGCTCTGCAGGCTTTCTCTGCACATTCACTCAGATGCAGGGAGCTGTTTTGCTGGGAAATTCAGATGTCACTGCTGGCAAGTACTCTTCTCCCCAGGTACCTCCACACTGCAGAAAACACAAAACCCTGAGCTCTTTCCAAGCTTATGAGTCGGGAAAAACTTAATCCACAGCAGAGGAGAGAGACCTTAAGGCAGACAAAAACTGGTGGGGGAAGGAGAGGCTGCAAAGTGCTGTGCCCACAGCTGGGGTGCAGGACATGTGCACGTGTGCCCCAGCTGTGGAAGTGGCTGGCACAATAAAACCCTCTGAACCCTGCCGCCAAAGGCAATTGTTCTTGCCTGCTTATATGTCTACCTTTTACTCCCTTTCTCTCTCTGTTTGGATTCACGTATTACAAAGAGGACTTGTACTGGAGTATGTCTGGAGGGTGGGCAGAGGACACAAACCAATGGTACAAGTGGTTCTGGGTTCCCTGTTGTGAATCACAGAAGATGTGATATACACAATAATGCATCCTACCATACAGTGCACCCAGTGAGGGCACCCAGGAGCCACTAGGCACTCCAGGCCATGGCCAAGCAGTGGAAGGAAGAAAGTGCTGCCGCCCAAAAGCTGGATTTTCCCAGCACCAAAGCAGACATGGGAGATGGGAAACCTTTGCAACATGCTGCAATCCTCATGCGTACAAACCTGTGTGTGTTTGCTCTGTTGTGCATGTAGGGCCTTGCTTTGCAGCCGTACTCACCTCCTGCCAAAGCTCATACGTGTAGCCACGTGGAAGTCGAATGGATAGAATTTACAGGGTGAGGGCATGAGTACTGCATAGAAATACTGTGTTGTTCTAGGAATGGGCAGTTTCCCTTTGTTCACTCTCTGCATTAACTTGATCATTGTGTGAGGGTGTCAAAATGCATAGAATCACAGAATGTGTGAGGTTAGAAGGGACCATTAGAGGTCATCTAGTCCAACCACCCTGCAGTGAGCAGGAACATCTTCACTAGATCAGGTCGCTCAGAACCCCATCAAGTCTGACCTTGAATGTCCCCAGGGATGGGGCCTCCATCACCTCTCTGGGCAACCTGTTCCAGTGATCCACCACCCTCATATTAAAGAACTTTTTCTTAATGTCCAACCTAAATCTCTCTTTTTCTAGTTTAAAATCATCCTCCCTTGTCCCATCGCTCCATGCCCTCGGGGACAGTTCTTCCCCAGCTTTCCTACAGGCCCCTTTCAGGGACTGGAAGGCCACTATAAGGTCCCCTCTGCAGCCTTCTCTTCTCCAGGCTGAACCAGCCCAACTCTCTCAACCTGTCTTCACAGGAGAGGTGCTCCAGCCCTTTGATCATTTTTGTGGCCTCCTCTGGGCACGCTCCAACAGGTCCATGTCCTTCTTTTTCTGAGGCCTCCAGAGCTGGACACAGTGCTCCAGGTGAGGTCTCACCAGAGTAGAGTAGAAGGGCTAAAACTGCTTCAGATCTTCATGTTACCTCTTGTTTGTTACCAGAGTATTTAGATGCAACTAGTGCTATATAAATCATTTCAGTTATTAAATAAATCTGACTTCAGTTTCTGTTTGGAATTATCTGAAAGCAGATTGTCATTTTATCACCTCTTTGTTCCCTTTCAAATTATTTGAAAAAATACCTAGAAATAGACACAAGCTTTAATTTGTTAGTGTGTAGCTCATGGGTGTGGGGAGGGCACCTTTTCACTCCCTGTACACATGGAGACGAGGAAAAAGCCAGTGAAACAAAAGTTACAGTTAAAGAACATACAGAAGGTGACTTGATTTGTGTGGATGGGATGTGTGCATTTGGCTATGCCTGTTCCCTTCCTGTGGTGTAGATGACCTTTGGGATTCACAAAGTAGAACTAATTTTACAGCAGTTTGGAAAATATGAAAATCCTCAGGGACGTATTAAACAGGCCCCCAAATGCAGAAGGGGCTTACTTGAGCACTGCAACACTTAACACACTCGGCTAGTCCTTGGTTTAGGAGAGCCTGGATCTCCTCTTTGGTGATCTAACACTTTCCTTTGAAACACCTGTAATTACACCTGCTCAGGTGTGAGTTCATCCATGACCGATACAGCCATCTCAGTCCTCTGGAATCAAACAGTGCAGCTAAAACAACCAAATAGAAGGAGCTATTTCCTCCTTCTTCTGCTGGGGTCGTCATGTGTGACTACTCCACAGTTACCCAGAATTAGGTGGGATCAGTCAAATCTGTGACTGAGAGAAGCAGGTAGGTGCCAGTGAGTTGCGTGGTCCTTATGGTCCCGTTCCCAGAACAGCTTTGGACTGCTAGCAAAGGTGGTTTGTGTTTCTGATGCTTGTCTGTACTGAAGCTGAATTCAACTCATAGTTCTACATAGTAAAAGTTACTAAAAGTCAAGCAATGGTACTTGCTAAATAGCAAGAATGTTACTGTTGAGGGTTTTAGAGTACTAGGAGTGTTTACTGAGGTACAGAGAACCTGTGTGGATCGATTAATTTGGCATGGCCTTGCTTCCACTGTGATCTCTGAATTCTTTCGTTCAGCAACAGTAAGTGGAGACAGAGGGTAAACCCACCAAGTAGACCTGGAGTAAAATGGCAGTATGGTATCCTTGCAAAAGCTTCTTTTCTGGGCTAGGAAAACCTAAGCCATCTCCATGCCCTCTTGGCGAAGCCTTTGGAGCCTGTGTATTGGCAGGTGGAAAGGGAAATAATACTGTTCATCAGAAGAAAACAAGCCAACCCTCTAATAGTGATTTTTCCTTTTCCCCGATCCTGTTTGGTACTGTAACTGTGCTCATGCACCATCAGGGCCGTGTGAACCAGCTAACAGAGGGCATTGAGGTGGCTCTTGTACTGTTCTCTGTGCCATTTTTTCATGAGTCAAACATAACAATGTATTGGCTTCAACAGCAGTGTGGGGGAAGATTCTCTTCTGCACAGCAACTGGGCTCTTTCCTAATGGTACCAGCTTTGATGCCACAGGATTTAGAAGTGTTGCATCCATCCTGTTCATAGAAATCTTTTTTATTATTATTATTATTTTTTGCTGTAGCAAGTTTCTCTTACCTGTTCTTTTCTCCTTTTTGTGTTTCAGTGTGACAGCGACAGTGATCAAGAAGAAAAGGTAAGAAAACGAATCAGTATGAGAGCAAAAATAATGTGTTGGATCTGTTGGATTCACTTGTTCCTATTGTTCTGTTATTTATTTGAGGTTTCTTTTTGGATTGATCTAAAACATTTCTATACAAAGAAAAGATTTTGTTTCCTTTAATTTAATTTTGGACTAGACTTCTAGGGAAAGAGAATTCTAATGAATATTTTGGAGGCTACACAGTTCACCTTCAAGCATATTGATGCCATGGTTTGTGTGGGTTGTTCCTGAGCACCAGTCTCAATGCAAACCCTTTCTATGGCTACCTTGTCCCTTGGGAAGTTCTAACAGTAACCAAATATGTTTGTAACCCTCACATTTGCACTTTTTGACAATTATTTAACTACTGTTACCACCTGGTTTGCTTTTTTCCAGGCAAGGGTCTTCCAATTCAAATTGAAGTGTTATGGTTGATAAGTACTGATTAATTTAGAAAATGTTCTTTAGGAGGAACATTTGGAAACTGCATTGAGTCCAGTGACTCAACTTACTGATAGTTATCTCAGTACCTGTGGATTTCTAAGTGGAAAAAGGGGAGAATATCATGCTGAAAGAGGGTCAGGCACTGGTCTCTAATGCTGTTTATTGTTTAGAAGGCTAATAGGAATGAGGAGCTACTGTTCACACAGATGCACGTTTTAATGTCTTATTTTGTGTTGTGAATGGACTAACATCTACCATTCTTCTTGGCAAAAGATGAAACAATCATTGCAGAAAAACTGGTCTAATTTCTTTATTTCCAGGTTGGATTTGGGGGTTTTCATTTGTGGGTTGAGCCCAAAGGGATGTTTTCATAATGTAATCACTTTTTTCCTCCTCTTTCACTGGATCACTTGGAGGGTGGAAGTTGGGGGAGGGTAAATTAAGGTCAGAAAATATATAAATATATATATATTATAATACTAAATTATTTGGAATTTCATGAGTGGTTCTATTAGCTAGTCAAGCCAAGAAGAAGAGAGATGACCACGCTAGTATGCAGCTTATATGACAGAAAAGAACAAGTATGTTGTAAAATACACAAGGAAACACTGAATACAGAAATCACCTCTCCTCAATTTAATCCATTTTCTACAGGATTTTGTAGCAGGAAGCAAGGGAATTTTCCAAACCATTCTGTGTGAAAGTGCCAGAGCTTTGCCCTTCAGCTTTTTCAGTAATTTCTCAAGTAGAGATTTTTTTCCTCATGTTTCTTAATAATTTGCTAACTATGTTAAAGAACCACTGTTTACTTTGAACCGCAGTGATTTCCCTTTCATAAGGGAACTAATCACTGGAGTTAATCAGTGTGACAACAGAAAGGGGAGGTTTTGTTGGGTTTTTGCACAGAATATTAACCTGCACTTTTAGATATGAATTTTTAATGCATTACCATTACATTCCATCCTGTGAAGTGATTATTCATTTTCAGGATGTTCCTTATGCAGTGGAAGATGATAAACTGAATTTCAGCTCCTGTGTTTATGGCACCCAGAACCAGAAGTGTAATTTCCTGCCCCTGCTGCATTTACTGAGCTAAACCTCCGCCGGTTCCACGGCATTTTCCTCTGATAGGAAAGGGCAGAGAGGCAGCTTTTGGAGGTGGTGGCTGTGTGCTGGTTCAGGAGGGTTTCTGCACTGCAGTGCAGGAGAGACTTAAGATTGTACCTCATACAGAATATCCCAGTACTTGTGTGAGAAGGATTTAAAATCCAGATGTGTATTTCATCTCTGTGATTTATATTTTGTCTTCCCCCCTAATGAAATGAGATTAAGTGCAGATCCAAATATCCCTGATAACTTAGTGCTTTTCCAATCCCAGAACCAGACCCAGCTTTGAGTTTTATAGCTCTGGCCCAATTGTAAAAGACGACAGCTAACCCTGGTGTATTTATTCAGCCTGTGCTGGCAGCCTAGGCAAAGATCTAAAGGCCTTGTTCTGCTGTTAATTTGAATTCAGCATATGTAGCCTGTTATAAAATGCGAGACATCATCATTTGAGCAGGTCAAGCATATTCAGATGAAGACAAATGGTGCTTATTTGATTTTCTTAAAATCAGGAAATGAAAAAAGTGCTCTCTGGAGAAATCATGTTCTGCCTGACTTAGATGATAGACCAAGGCATGTACCCCAGATAAGAACAGGCGCTCGTCTTGCGGTTTTTATCTCTGAAGGACGGTCGGGACTGTCAGCTCGCTGACATGTGCATTATCCATGTCATTTTAAACAAAGTGACCTGTAGAAAAGTGCACTCTGCCGTGACATGATAATGGGCTGTTGGATGACAGGTAAAGTACACACTATAAAGGAGGCTATGCGTTATTCCTTTGTTTAACTGACAAGTAGAAACTTCTTTTCTTCAGACAGGCAGGATCTTTTAGATCTCTTTCAATAGGACCCAGAAGATTTTTGAATTCCAGCTTTAAATAAAATAACATTTTCAGGGCCAAAAATTCCTGTGAGCAAAACGGACTGGGAGAAGGCAGGGTGACAAACATCTGTGGGAGAGGTTGATCATTTCATAAATAGTGCTCAGCATCCTCAGCTTCCATTAATAACTGTAGGAGCTGAGGGTACTCAGCAGGACTAGAAGTTTTAAGATCCTTGACCCACATGTCTTATATCATGATGAGGGTATTAGCCTCCAACTGTGGAGCTGTTATAGTAGCAAATTGTCAAATTGCTCTTGGTCGGGCCTAGGTCAATATATTCTGAGGATTGTGGAGTTACTCTCCTCCCACCAGAAACATCTTTGCCTGAGATGTTTCTGGGAAGGAGGAGATCTACTTTTCTTCAGGACTATCTCTTGTAGATTTTGATATCCTCAAATAGAATAGTTGGTGTATTGCAGCAGATGAGAGCTGTACTCACTGTTAAGAACAATGGCAAGGAAACAATTTTGCTTCGTTTAGGATTTTTGAGGGCAAAATCACACTGATCCTTAGGTGTGCCTGGGAGAGAAGAGATGATGAGAAGTAATACAAAACAGGCATGTATTTCTACCGGGATAACTAAGACCTGGAATCCAGAAAGCCAGACCAGTGCCTTTGAATAAAAAACCTGGCAGATCAGTGTGATGAAAGGTGTGTGACAGATTGAGGTGGCTGAAAGACGAGTCAGTTCAAGTGTGACCAGATGGGCCACAGTGAAGTAGGAGAACTCACAAAGAAGCAAGACCTGGGAACCTGAGGAGCAGAGGAGTGGTGACAGAGTAGGAAAAGTAATGTCTCCTAAGCTGTTAGTATTATTTTTTCCCCACTTGAATATGTATCTATCTGGCTGCGTAAATCATTGTTGATATCTGATCTCTATTAGGTGATGGCTGTGCCTCCAATCCATCTTCCCTAGCCTTTAATTGGGAGCCGACAGACAGAGTCACTTTCTGTCTATGTCTGCCCTCAAATGAGACATTTCTCCAGAGGTTTCTCTGGAAGAAGAAACAAGGATATTTAATTGAAAAATGATGCAGCCCCTGCTTAGCAGTACTGTAGCTAAGGCTGTGTCAGCATCTCAATTTTAAATGACATGGTTTGGGTGGATAATTTATCTATTTATATAGATTCATGCTCCTTCATTCCAATTTGGCACATAGGACTGGACCGGAGCATTCAAAGTAGGCATTTTGCTCTCCTGCTGTTAGAAAACCTGAAGAGGTAGCAAGTATGTCTGTGGAGGGAGGGTCTATTTGGAGGACTTGCATCAGAATGTGAAGCACTAATTCTTAGAGAGATGTCATTTTCCATCCTGGGATCCTCACAGCAAGTGCCACTGGGATTTCTTACTGAATCAGAAAAAAGTATGGATCCCAGGGGAACTCAGATTTTCTCCATTAAAAAGTCTGTCAGTCTTACTCTTTTAGCAGGTCTCCAGAGCTGATAATCTAAAATTAGGGCAAGCTATTGCACAGCTGACAAATTTAAGTGCAACTGTATTATCTTCTGCTATCTAGATACAGTCTTTAAAATTATACCCATGATAATTAACACAATATGAAAAACACAAGTGCAAAGACATAGTTCATCTTCTGGAAATGAAGGGAAGTCTTGTTTTGAAAAGATGTACAAAGAGCTTTAGTGAGGAAGTCAAGTGCTAAAGGTGAGGAGTAAGGTCCTTTTTTATTTATCTCTATGGTTTCCTCTCACCACTCTTTTAATTAGACTGGTTTTAAAAATAAGGCTCAATTTCAGGCACTTCAGTGATTTTTTCACTTCGTAGGAAAATATTTCATTGATCAAAGGGGACTGCTTTGTGATGTGCTGAGTTGTTACTTACGCCTGATTTGGGAGCAGAAGCCTGCTTCTTGCTTAACTTTTGTCCAACTTGGATAGAATGGACAACTTAAAATCATTATGGCAATTGGTGAGTTTATTCTGTGTGTGTCTTAGCAGTACCCAATCAGTTCTCCCTTGATGAGGCTCTTGAATCCCATTTAAATGTGTGCCTGGCAGCACCTGCCTAATTATGGCTACAGCTCGAGCACTGCCGAGTGGTCCTTTGCTTTGGGTGGACTTAGTGCAGGATGTGAAGGGAGGAGAGAAGTCGGTCAAACTGGTGGCTGAATTCCCAAGGCATTGGCATGTGGTTGCTGGGGAAGAACAGCAACGCTCACCCCACCTTGGGAGGGGTTGGGATATGTGGGTGCTGTGCTTACTCAAGCAGCCTGTGTTGGTGGGAGCATGTTGCTTGTGAGACTTCGTTATTTTTCTCTTTGAAGTAACCACCACTGTGGCACTGAAAGCACAGGAGAGGTGAAGAATGGCATTTCTGGCATCAGAATGTTTTTAATGGTAATGCTAAAACATTTGATTGTGTATGAACCAGCTATGAACCAAAGATTATGGCGTGGGAAATCTCATAAATCACTCCAGGATGCTCAGATAGAAGGAATGTTTATTAGTGTGTATCTATACACATGGAGTCGCAGACTAGCAGGGGCTGGCAGGGACCTCTGGAGATCACCCAGCCCAACCCCTTGCTAAGGCAGGTGATCTACAGCAGGCTGCACAGGACAGCATCCAAGCAGGTTTGGGATCTCCCCAGAGAAGGAAAGTCCCCAACCTCTCTGGGCAGCCTGTCCCAGTGCTCAGGCACATGCAAAGTGAAGTTTTTCCGTACATTGAGATGGACCTTCCTGTGTTCCAGTTTGTGTCTGTTGCCCCACTGAGGAGAGTCTGGCACCATCCTCTAGACATTCCCACTTTAGATATTGCTAAGGGTTGATAAGATACCCTCTTGGTCTTTTCCAGGCTAAACAGCCCCAGCCTTTCCACACACCAGAGATGTTCCAGGCCCCTCAACATCCTTATACCCTTTGCTGGACTCCCTCCAGTAGCTCCCTTTGTGTCTTGAACTGGGAAATGCAGCACTGGACACATGACTCCAGATGTGGCCTCAACAATGCAGAGCAGAGAGGGAAGAGAACCTCCCTCAACTTGCTGGTCACACTCCTGGAGAAGGAAGGAAAGAAAAGTGTCTGCCTGGATGGTGCCAGTGCTGCAGCAGATGGGGAGCTGGGAGCCAGCTACATCTGTATGTGGCTGCCAGAGTCATGATACCTGTACTCTTCTTACGGCCTGTGAACTCAAGCAGGGTTTCGGGTTGGTGTCCATGCACCACTGGAGTATAAATTACAAATTACAGTTTTCCTGATCTGGAAAACTCTAGTCATCAAGGAAACTCTCAGTGTTTATTGAGCTACTGAAAGAAGGGCGTATCGTCAGGGTTCATTTTCTTTTCCTGTTCTCTGCGCCTGTCAACTCCAGGTGCAGGTATGTGAAGACTGGGGTGGTTTCTAGAGGAAACCCTCAGAATATAAAGTCTGTCATCTCCAGGCTGTGGTATGAATGATAAGGTCACACTGGATTGGGTTGTGAGGGACCTCGAGGGCCACCCAGTGTCACCCATGCCATGGACAGGGACACCCTCCACTAGCCTAGGGTGCCCAAAACCCCATCCAACCTGTCCTTGAACCCTGCCAGGGATTCAGGGGAGACACTGCTTCTCTGGGCAAAAAGCCCAGAAAGCCAGAGAAACAAATGTGTAGCCTGAGGTGGCACGAAGTGTTCCTCAGGAATCCCAGGCAAGGAGTGGAAGTGGCATATTTAGGGTAAAACATAGGAACTAGAGCTCTGGTGCTGTTGCAAGGTCCTGTGGGTCAGGAGGGGGCATTGGCTGTGGTACAGAGATGGGCTTTGCTGTGGGAGCTCCAGGTGGGGTTCATGGGGCGACTCTCCCCACACTGGACCTCCCTGGGGTAGAGGGGTTTCATGTGGCTAAGTAGCAGCTGATAGAAAAACGCTGAGCAGTTGTCAGATCCATTCAGCCCTCTCCTGGAAGGGGGAAAGGATCCTTTGCAATACTAAGAGGGAGCTGAAACCTTGAGAAAGCTCCTTGGACATTGGTACCAACGGGTTTAGCAAACAAAGCTCCATGGGGAAACAGTGGCTGAGAACCCGAGTTTAAGCAATTACTTCAGGTCATGGGATACTGGGATCGTGCTGTTTGCTATATATTTATTTTGGCTAAGGATAGGATTAAAGAAATAGTCTCTCAGTATTATTCTTAAAACTGTTTCTGCGGAGCCAGGATGTTCCCCATCAGTGTGATTTGTACTGCGTATTTGTACAGGTGTTGTCTTTTTAACTCTGGAAAATGCAGCACCTTAAACTTGCCCCAAGGGTGAAAGATCACCCAGACTTTATATGCTAGCAATGCTCAGGCAATCATGAAGTATTTCTTACTGTTTAAGGCCCATTAGGAGAAAAGATAAGGATCCTTTTTATTCATTTGATGTGCCACATAGAGGGTCCCTACAGCTAGAGTGGTAATAAAATCGGAGCGAAGCATGTTCGCTGTAAAAGATTATGTGTTTGCCACCAAGGAGAGGGAACACGTTGTTTACAGGCGTGGGGACGTGCTCCCCGGGCCGGCTGTGCCTCGGCGCTTTCAGCCCGTGATTTGTCCTGTCCTTTATCATCTGTGTCACTCGGCAGCATGTTGTCATAGGTAACGTTGCACTCCTCACTCCCCTACCCTCTCCCCTTCCCCCGCCCGGCTCCCCTTGCCTTTTTTTTTTTTTTTTTGTACCCATTTCGTGTAGAAAATTTGTATTTACTTTGGGAGTGTAATTTGTTCCTCATGGATAATGTGACCCTTAGCGGAGCTGGATCATGGGTTAGTTGAAGTGATATTTTCCGCTAATGGTAGTCGTACATCATTGCTGTCAGCTCGGGTTAGGAGGCAAGCACATTACAGCTCCATTTTACCTCTGCAGGCATCTGGGATTATTTGCCATAACTGAGTATGACATGACCGCACTACAGAGTGCATTAAAATTTTACTAGCTTCTCAGGCAAGTTCCTTGGCTCCAGCCTGCCTTCAGGCAGGCGTAATGATGGATACCTCTGAGGTCCTGACTTCCTGCACCAAGGATACTCAATGTCAATGGCCCAAACAGGTTTTGCTCTCCCCAGGGCTTTGGACCATCTTCTGGCAGATGAGTAAACAACCAAGAATTGAAAAGCCAGGAGGCTGGCACAGATGCCCCCAAACGCTCCTCCCAGGGTGCTTTGAAAGTTCAGGCACTGTCACATCGGTCTCTTAAAATCCCACTCGGCCATCAGGTTGTAAGGAATATCATTTGCAAGCTGTCTTATGTGGATAAACATGGAACCATTGTATGAAAACTAGAATGAATAGCAAAAACATCCAGGAATGCAGAGTATTTAATTCTCTGTGAGTTTGAAATGGGTGTGAGTGGCAGGCATGTGCCATGGTGATACACAAAGTATCTAGTAGTAATAGGTGAATGGTTGGACTAGATGATCTTTCAGGTCTTTTCCAACCTTGATAATTCTGTTATTCTGTTCTGTTAAATACACCACATGCTGATGTTATGTTTGTATGCTCGTGTTGTGCTGTACCTTGTGCTGTATGTGTCTGTGTGGTGTGCAGATCCCCATGTACAGCTGTAGCAGTGCGTTTGCATATTTGTTATTTTATTTTTTTTATTATTTTTCCATAAACAATTACTGTTCCCATATAGGATCTTGGAATCAGCTGGGGATATACACACATGCTTTATTTTGCAGCATGTGTTTTTATGTATACACATGCACACTATGAAAATAATAGACATGATTTTCATTACCATACCTGTTTATATGGATGTACATTATTTGCAACGTGTCTGTTTATATATATTGACATTCAAAATTAGGGGTATGGCTGTACAGATAAATGTGTACTAAGGAAACTTAGGGGAGAGATTAAATTGAATGTAGTGGTGGTTTTAAATGCTTCTTGAAAAAGCGTAATATATACCCCAAGATAATTTCATTGCAGCCTCCTAGTGGTTTTGTAAATATCTACAATACACGTACGTGCTGCCCACAAGCTCTCCTCCCCACAGCAGCACTAATACCTATAATACTTCCTGCAAAAGGTACATAATTATATAGAGCATTTCTGTAAGGTAAGTAGGTGGGGGGTGTGTGTGTGTGTTGGAAATCCTCTGTCCTCCTCCTTACTTTGTGTGCGCTACCAGATGGAGGAAGAGTGAAAATCTTGGTTTCGCTCTTTTCGCTTTCCTGGCTTCTCTTTTGAAGTGGTTAATTGCATTTATATTCACAGGGAGGTGAGACACAGCGATAGGGCTTATCAACTTGCAGCATCTCAGCTGAAGATGTCTGGGGTCGGAGTAGCCGTGAACGCCCATGTCTCTGTGTTAGGTCATGGCATCCGAGGTGCTTGTTCTGTGGTGTCATCCAGGGCAGAGTTTTGGGTCGTGATACTGGTTTAGACACCTGGATGTTTTGTTTTGGTATAATGCATTCCCAGCGATAAATCTTCCTATCTTTATTGCAAAACTTCGAGCCAAACTTCACTGGGTCCAATACCTTTATCTGCCTGTAGATTGTAGGATTTGATCCTCTGTAGAGGAGGAGACAGGAAGAAGAGATTAAAGATTAAAGCTGATGATGTGCTCAGAGCTGTACAAGAAGCAGAAGAGACAGTTGCAGACATCTCTAAGGGTATGCAAATTCCTAAAGCCTTCCCAGCAGCTCAGATCACAATAAGAAAGGCATTCCAGAGGAGAGATGGGGTTGCTTGTTCACATTTTAGCGTTACATCTTTTTTTTTTCTTTTAATATGTAGCAAAACTTTCATCAAAGCAGTTCTGTGGAGGTTGTTGGAGTACGTGGGAGCATCAGGCATGATTTCATTTTGAGGGTGTCACCGGTGCAGAAATAAGTACAATCCCAGTGTGGTTTTCTGATCTCACATGTGGCTGGAGTGGTAATTTCAAGTCAGTGAAGAAATAGGTGTGTGTGTGGGGGGGGGGGGGGGGGTGCACACACTGTACACATGTCCACATGCTATCGCTGAAACCCAGCCTGTGGAAAAAAGTTATCAGGGCTGATGTGGATTTCAAATTTAATTTAGAATGTTTCACCTGAGTTGCTTTCTTAAGAAGTCTACAAGGCGTGTCTTACCTGGCACAAGTGCCTGAAAACCTTCCACCCAAAACAAGATTAGATATCCTGAAAGGAAACCTGTGTACTGAAACATACCGGAACCTTCCTCCTGATCAATATACCTATACATCAATATACCTATACATCAATATTTGTTCATTAGGTACATGCTTTATATGTGTATTTAGGAGTAAATAATAATAAGTGTTCAGGTGTGGTGCAGAGACTGAAATTCCATCTCTGGATCGTGGGAGTTTGGTGATGTCCAAACGTATCTAGATCGTAAAAGTGTTTCTTTAAGGTCTTTATGTTACTGCATGTTATTCAAATATAATATTCATATACACTTTATGTTATTGAATAGCATCTGTTTTTCATAACAAATCAGATTTTATAATCATGTATGAGGCATGCTCCCCATTCCTGAATGTCTGTTCTCACATTTCCTTGAATGGAAAAGTGTCTTAGGCTTGAGAACTGAGAAGGTGAGATATTTCTTTGGAGGTTTCTTTAGAAAGAGAAGGGGAAAAAATTATATATCGAAGTTATGGTAATTATTTCATGTTTTTAAGAGTCTTGGAGGCCACAACACATGTAACCATCTCAGGTTTCTCACAAACATAGCCAAGGACAGGCTGCAAACAGGGAGACAGGAAATTAAATGCATGCACCAATGAATTGAGAAGGATTCCAGCAAGTACCGCTTTGGTTTTCTGCATATTTCTCTCCATCTGGCTCAGCACTAATAAGGGTATTGTGGACTTGGAAGTGGTAAAATACAGCTACTGTGTATCTTGAATTCCAGAAATTCTCCAAAGAGGGTAGAACTGAAGAGAGTAACATGTGGTTTGAGTTAGGGTTGGGCCTACAGGTACCAGTGGAGCGAGGTTCGGTCTGGACTTTGATCTTTCTGTTAATCCAGCACCAGTTTTGTATAACCTCTTCCTCTCTCTTCCCCCCCCATACCCACTGACAAGGTAACACCTTCACTGGAAGTCTCTTTGCCTGTGCCTTGCTACATCACCCACAGATAAACCCCTGGTGTTGGAAGGATATGTGTGGTGCAAGATCTCCAGTTATCTACTTCAAGCAGTTTTAGTTTCAAGAACAGCAGATGAGCAAACAATGAGTATGTCACACATGCTTGATAGTAATGGAGTGCCTTGTGTAGCTGGTGTGTTGGTAGGTAACTCCACATACATGTTGTAAGCCCCTCTGAAGGACACTGCACCTGTGAATAGGAAAAGGACAAAAACATTTAACTTCTAACAGGCTGGGTTCAGCCAGGCTCTGAAATCACACCCACCATGAGCTGGCTACTGGTCTCCACACTCAGAGCTACTGGTGGGAGGTGAGAAATGTGGAAAAAACAGCTTAAGGTGAACCTGACGTGCTTTGCTTTACTTTGAAAATGAGTCAAACTGTGCACGTTGTCTCTTGAAAGCCATTCTCTGAACTCTGTTCAAAGTCTGGATTCACTTCCAGGTGCTACAAAGTTGTCTGTTTGTTAATTTCCACATAATAGGAAGCACCAGGATGACTTTGGGGTCTTTAAAAATTGCCTGGGCTTTCCAGTTCATGCCGATACCTCCTCTTAAAATGCACCACTGAATTTCTGGGCTTCGCAGGCCGTCTCAACGTCGCATTTAAGCTGACTCTGGACAGTCAAACAATATTAAACAAGGTTGTTCATTCATAACAAAAGCATCCTAATTGAGTTACATTATTACATTAACTGTAGCAATCAGATTGAACCAAATCACTGAGCAATAATGTCATTTTCCAGGGTATCATTTGCAGAAACCAGTTGTGCCGTAAGATGCAATAACTTACTTAATCCTGTAGAGTTTATGGTGACTTATGTGTCATATCAAATTCCTTCCTTTCAGAGAAAAGTGAGCAGTTAATGCCTGGCTGTGAATGGGCACTGAGTGATGAATTCAGAGAGAGACATTTAGCAGATCCTAGACAAAGTGGAGAATGAGGGATAGACTCTAATAATCTCAGATAAAGGGGCTCTGGCAGGAACAGGTAAGACATGGCACTTCTTCCAATTGGTAACTTCTGGCAACTCACTGATGATACTGTTTGATTAGGGAGTTGGTGGGAGTCTGCTTTACTGGCTCCGAGTTGCCCATTGAGTACAAATTCCCAGGCAGAGACTGGAAAGGAGGACAGGGAAGTTAATTTTGGACTGTAAGTGCCAAATCATAAAATCATAGAATCACCTGGACTGGAAGAGACACTTTAGATCATTGAGTCCAACCACAGCCCAACCCTGCCTATCCCACCTCTAGACCTTAAGCACTTCATCTACAAGCCTTCTAAAGACCTCCAGGGATAGGGACTCCACCACCACCCTGGGCAGCCTGTGCCAATGCCTGACAACCCTTTCAGTACAGAAATTCCTCCTGATATCGAACCTAATTTGGAAAACTTAGTTTCTTGTGGCATTTTTCTCTGCCACCAGGGCTTGCAGGGTGGGGGTAGGGGAGGAATTCTTGTTAATGCAGTTTTTGCCTTGTTTTATTTTGCAATATTTTGGCAACCATAGGGAGGAGAGGTGTTTGCTAGTTTAGAGAGGGAGAGGGAGCATACAAACAGGAGGGGAATCAGCTTGTTCAAAGGGTAGAGACTGGCAGGACAAGGGAGGAAGGTTTAAATTGGGTATTAGGGGGAAGTTCTTTCCAGAGAGAGTGGTGAGGGGCTGGAACAGGCTGCCCAGAGAGGGGGTGGATGCCCCGTCCCTGGAGGTGTTCAAGGCCAGGTTGGATGGGGCCCTGGGCAACCTTGTGTAGCTCCAGGCCTGGAGGTTGGTGTCCCTGCCCGTGGCAGCGGGGGTGGAACTGTCTGGTCCTTGGGGTCTCTTCCAACCCAGACCAGTCTGTGATTCTATGATTAAAATTTGGGACAGGACAGGGTCATCCCCACTAAGCTATAACCAGGGAGGCATTGCATCCCTTTGATGAGCGCAGTGGGTAGAGGAGCACTGGAAGCATTCATCCTCCCCAGGTAATGCATTTCCATCTTCCATCCTACCCCCTCCTTTGCTGCTGGCATGCACAAATCATTTAAACATGGTTTCTCTCTCTTAGACATTTATATGACCTCAGTGCAGTAGCACGTGAGCGTGGGGGGGCCTTACCTTTGTAATCGTCTCTGGTACAGAATACCTTGCAGCTGCTGCCGCCAAGGATGGCCGTCACAGAGCGAGGGCTATTCTGTTGTCTCAGACTTGTGCCCTGTTAGGGCCATCCTGCTTTTGAGTTTACCTATTCACAGGATCTGAGAGGCTTGGCTAATTTTCTGTAAAACACTTACAGTTCCTCCACTTCAAGGAGCTGAAGAGGTGGGAAGTATTACCATGGCTGCCTGAATGGAGCCACTTCTCTTTGTTATGTTGCCAGGGTCGCTTTGATTGATGGTGTCAGTGCACCATGATAAAGCAGACAGGCTGCAGGCTGAATAAGATCAGTTTTAGAGGGCATTGCAAGGATGGGGAGTCAAGGCTGTTGTTTTCAATATGGTAGAAATCCGTAGTATCTTGTACTCCCAGGAAAATATAAACATGCTGGAAGATCGATGTTTGTACTTGTCATATGTCATCAAAAATGCAAGGAAAGAAAGGATTTTCATCAAAACTGCCATACAACTGCTATGATGCTTTTGTTTCTCTTTCCTGGTCCAAGAAAAACAGCAGCTCTGAACTTACTCTACATGTTCTTTGTTTGCGGCTCCATTTTGGTATAAACTCAAGGTTCAGGGGGGAAGGCTTTCTGCAGCTGAAGCTTGAAATCCAAAAGATGTTTTATTTTTGTGGTGCTGTTTCTGTACAGAAGCCCGCAGAAACCCCTTCCACATCAGATTCTTACTGACCTGTGAACAATACAGGCAGAGAGAGAGAGAAACCATCCATGTCTCCAAAATCTTTTGATATAAATAAATTAGATTGTGTGAATTGCAGGGGAAATTAAATACAAAGAAATGGAATAAAACATTCATGTCAGTAGTTCATCTAGGAACCACAGATCTCCCAGTTCCCATACCACACGTTCAGAATTTTGTTTCATTTCATTTTTATTTAGTTTAGCAGGTCCTATTGGTGCTTTGTGGATAGCTTATAAAGCAGGGGCCCTTGAAGCAGATGGTTTGTGGAGCATCTGCCCTTGGGTACCAATGGGACAGACTGCGTAAGAGGCCTGGTGTTCCCAGGACATTCTGAGGATCAATACTGGCCCGTTGTTCTAGAGATTGGTAGAGCTCTCTGATGCCACTCGCTGTCATCCCCAGCAAGTATTGAAGAATGCACTGTGGGAATTGTCAGGTTGTCTGCTGTCTCAGGACTGCTCAGATGGCAGTGTAGTGTTCCTTGTCCTGCACGTGAATCTGATGGATCTCAGTAAGATTAGTGCCATTTAGGATTTACTCGTTTAAGATCTGAAGGGTTGTTTCATCGGTGGGAGGGATGCCTGACTCTGTGATGCTCGGTCACCTCTGGGCCCCGTCTGTGATTTCTGGGGGTCTTGGGGTGGGAAAACAAGAGGTGACCACTCACACTCTGTGTCTCTGGGTTTTTAGAGGGTGTGACAACTGTGACGCCTTCTAAGTTTCTTTTCTCTGCCTGATTTATATGTACAGTAACAAAACACTTATTTCAGTTAATGATTGTCTTTAAGTAATTTAATGCTTGTTTTTGTTAATGAGAAACCTGCCTAAAGAGCTTTCAGTTTGCTGCTCTAGCAAAGCATTACAAACTCCCTGCTACTTCCTGTGATAACATTAATCAGAATGAACTCATTGGCCACTAATGCAGATGCCGTGTGTAATCCAGTATAAATTTTATTGTAATTTACCATTAATTAGCGTCCACTTACTCTAAAGTACTAAATGACACCAAACACCCTGATTTCAAAAAATCAATTGGAAATAGGAGTGACTCTACCTACAGACACAGGGGACAGTGTTCAGAGCTGGTAAAAAAGCTGAAATATGTCTTTGAGATGGTGACAGAAGCTTAGGAAAGGGAATGGCTGGGAAGAACCACTCGTCTGGTTAATGGTGGGGTGGTTCCATCCCTTCCAAGAGGGACACGAGCATCACGGTTGCTCAGAATGAGCCACAGGGCTACAGAGGACACATTCCCAGCAGTATTTCTTTGTGTGTATCTTCACACGTCGGTGTTACGTGTACTGCTTTCCTTTCTAGAAGCTTTGGGCTTCTGGGAGAGGTAGAAAAAGCAGAGTGTGTTCCTTGACTCCATGAAAATCAGGCTGAGGAAGCTTAACTGAGCAGTTTTTATGGGTTTTTCCAATAGAAATGAAGGACTGAAGTTGAAAATGCTCTTTACCCTGCTCTTTTCCACGGGGAAATGTCACGTTTTTCTGGAAGTTCATTCTTATTCATAAGAATATTTTCTGTATATAAATTCACTAAGGTTTAGTCAAAACTTCCCATAACCGTATTGCTCAAAATATAATCTGTTTACCACAGTATTTGCCATACCAGGTAAATACATTAAATAATACATAGGAAAATACATTAAAAAGTCTATAATGAGCAAGAACCAAGGCACACTTTCATAGTGTGTTAAGAGTGTTCCATGAGTAAACACCAAGCCCTAGAACCAAAGCACCCCCTCTTAACACTGGTTTTCAAATGGGGCTTTTCTGTTCAAAACACAAAGCTGTGGGTAGCAGAGAGAATAACAAGCTGGAGCTGGAAGTGGACAAGAGTAAACGCTTCGATTCACATTGAAATGATTTCTCCTGCCTAGTATAATTTAACCTGCCCACACTGCTAAACTTCTATATTACACATTTCTGTCAGGATGTCAGGAGAAATGATAAGCCTTCTGGAAGCTGCAACCTCTATTACATCGGGAGAGCATTCCAGCCAGGGTTTTCTAGTACATTTTTAAGACTTTTAGCTTGGTCTCCCAAGTATAAAGAATACCCTACTTCATGACCCCAGCCTCTTGTTACTTGAGAGATGAAATCTTTTTTTAAGCTGAGTCCCTTGTCTATTCTGTTTTCAGAATTCAAGGTTTCTCTTGAAGTTTCCTGGCTCATTGCCAGAGGCACGTGGCTTTGTTACCCAAAGAAATTGCCTTTTTATTAACAGGAAGTGGATCTCTGAGCTGGCAAACGTGCCGATCCGCTTCCAGGTGAGGAAGAACTGTTTTATAGGTGTGCAGCAAAAACTGTTTTGATTGTTGGTTTGGTTTGGTTGGGTTTTCATGTGGAAAGCTGGGATACACCATAAAAGCAAAACACAATTTGTGTTCATTCCTGGGTGTCCTTTTAGTCTCTGTGTCTGATATTCCCTATAAACTGTAGTCCACCTCCCTGGGAAAAGTGCACATCAGAGTAAGTGGGGGCTTTGCTTTGGTGTCCCCTCAAGAATCTGTCCTAATATATGCAAGAGGACTCATGGCACAAGCACACCTCTGTTAAATTGTGTTCTGGAATAGTTAAGCACATGCTGTTGTATCAAAAGGATGCCCTGGAAGGAGCATTGTTGGTACTGCCTGGGTTAGAATCGAGCCATTGTCATAGGTAAGTTGTGGATCGTCTCTAATTTCTCTGTGTCACACCAGATAGTTTTACCTCTGCCATCCAAGAGAAGCAAATCAATGAAATGAGATTTCCTGGAGATTATCATTGAAGAACTTCAGGGCTTTTTTGTGTGACTGCTTACTCAGGACTTACCAGCAGAAGAAGGTTCCAGGCCACAGCTAATCAGGGAAGTGATTTAATTTAAGTGAAATACCAAGAACTAGTTAGGAATAGATTTTCTGGTAGGGGGCATTCGTGCTTATCTGTAGATACTGTTAATGCCATTCATCTCTTAGATAATGACTGCATTTTTCTAGACTTCAGTAAATGTGGTGAATAACTGAGGGGGGCATAATTAAAGTTGGTACCAGTTAAGAACCAGTTGTAGTGCCAGATCCTTTGTTTCACCCTCATGCAGACATGACTGAGTTTCACAAGTACGGAAATACCAATTCACGTTTGTAAGGGCTGGGAAAGGAAAAGGGCACTGGTAATGCATCAGGCAATCAGCTGGGATGAGTTTATTTAACTGATCCCAGCCTACAGGACTGGTGTAAATTTCTAAGGACATGGAAAAGAATGCAACAGTGAAGCAGGAAAAATAGAATTCTAAAGAAGGCACATTTTGAAGAGCTCTTTAATTAGTTACAAAGATTCATATGCTGGCGTGTGTGGTTTCCCCCCACCCCTGCCTTTGAACAGCAGAAATATTCCCAAAAGCCTAATGAAAGATTCCCATGTGAGATATTCCTTCCCCCACTGAGGAGTGCCTTTCCTTCCAAAACCCGCAGTAAGCACCATCACATTCCCTCCTTTCTTTTGCTAATATTGACCTTGTAAGGGGCTAGATTTTCAGTTGTTATAAATCAGTCTAACACTGATTACTGCTGCGCTTTCTTGATTTGCATCAGCTAAGGCTCTAGCCTGAGCTCCATCCTCTGAGCGTGAAATGAAGACAGAAGTTAGTACTAAATGAAGCTGACCCTTTCCCTTAATTTGCAGTCAGTGGAGGAGCTGCTGAAACATGACTTGCCAGGGCTGTATCATTTGTGTCCCTCCGACAATCATAGCTCAGGTCATACTGCCAGGCTTGGTGGCTGAAACCCAATTGAAAACCTGGGCATGTTTGTTCTCACCCCATTTTTATATCTGGGATAAAAAATTATCTCGGTGCCCTTGCTCAGGTGTCACAGCAGCTAACAGGGCAGGAGAAGTAAAAACCTGCAATCCATCTCATGAATTGCACTTCCCCAGCAGACTGAATCTCTCCTGGTCTTGCTCCTAACAACTCCAGTATCTTACCTTGTCTTGAAAATTTTAACGTGAATCACTTGTAGTCTAAAAGTCAGTGGAAAGAAAATGATGGGAGTGTGACCACTGTGGTTTGTCATAAGAAGGATTGTGCCGTGGAGAATTCATGTGCCAGAGTGTTTTGTGTGCATCTTTTAATAGTCGGTAGCTAGCCAAATCTTGCCTGATGTCCTCTTAAGAAATGTGGGGAGCTTCCCTTGGTTCCTTACTTTAGGTTAAGCATTTCTTGGGCTCGCTGAAATGTTTAATGCTGAGATATCTTTGTGGCTTTTCAGATCAGCGCTCAGATTGTGAGGACATGAAGGGGAAAAAAATGATGGGGAGGATTTGTCACCTGGTTTCATTTGAACAATTGCTTTTCCCTCTTGGTCAGATATAGGACATAACAGGAATCACCTAAATGTAGACAGATTGCAGTAACACACATGACAGTTCTTTATTGGTTTCCATTACCTATGCTGCTCACTTCCCAGGAGGAAAGGGCAGCTAATACTGTATATTTTTAACATAAACCAAAGGCAAGGATAAGCCAGTGCATATGAAACGGTGTCTCTTTATTCTCCATATGCACTGAATTGAATTGCAATTTCCTCCTTTCATTTTCTCTCGGTTCTCTGTGTGCCAGAGACAGCCAGGTATGTTTGTAGTCCTTCACCAGGATATGATCACTGGAAGCCCACAGGTAATGAGTGGACACACGTTGTGCAGTGACAGGGTTTTCAGGCACAGCTCCGCTAATGAATTGGCGGTGCTGCATAAAGGCTCGGGGCAGCCAGCCCTCCTCTGGGGAGGGGAACCTTTGCACGCTCCCATTTTAGCTTATTGCAAAACCTTTCTGTCTCTGTTATAAGTATTTCACACCTCCGTTTAGGTGTTTAGTTAGCTGTCCTCATTGCATTCATGTATGTGTTCTCCAGCTGCATGTGGAGCAGCGCACAGTCCATACTGGGGGTATTCCCCTGCAGTGGATGGCATTGTTCTTCCCCTGCACACTGAATAGAGCCTTCTCCCTTCTGCAACAGCAGACGTCACAATCGGGTGGGGATAATGAAGCACTGGGGAATGGTTTTCAAATGTGCAAGGAAGTAGACAAGGTCCCAGTGAAGAAGTAGGCCATCTTCTGATGTCTGGGATAAGTATTTATCTCCCCCCTTGTCTCTCCCTCTCCTTTTCTCCTTCTGTCCTTCTCCCCTCCCCCCTATATTTTCTAGCCATTTCTTTGAATAAAAAATTAATAATGGGAAAAGCTCATATCTGGTCCCTGGGGTAGAATAGTGGCTAAGGATAAAAAAGAATGATTTGAACAAACAGTCTCAAGAGGATAAATGAAGTGCTATAAGTATGACTTCTGTAAGTAAAGGAAAAATATATATTACTAAAAATATTTGCCTAGTTAAGTAACTTCTGTAATAAAACTTAAGCCAGAGTGTTAGCAGCTTGGAATAGATTTTCAAAACCAGCCAGACGATCTAGAAAACAATATTTAATTTTCTAAATAGACATAGGATATGTAGATGTCCAAATCACATGAATTCCTAAGGATGAGGTCTGTAGATGGCATTCGTATGCCTGGGGATGTAAATAGGCTTCTTATGGGATTTTCAGAAGGACATAAGCAAATTAGGCAGCCAACTTGTTTAGATTTTAATAGCAGTTGCATACCTACCTTTATTCTATGCCTCTGTCTTGCTAGGGGGATTTGCCTTCTTGAGCACAAAACAGCTTGAAAATGATACTTGGAAACATACATCGCTTCACTTATAGAAAATATACCCCTGAGTTCTTAACAGCCTTGCTGACAAAATGCAAACTGGAAAGGATACTTCCATTTCTCTGACAGGCATCATGTGTAGCTGCTTGAAATACCGGCCAACCGCTAGCCCATGCTGCCAGCCCTTCCTGCCAGCCTGCCCTTCGCTGTTCCAGGCTCTGAAATGCAATCCATAAAGCTCAGCCTGTGAAGGCTGGGCTGGCATACATCTAACAAGCATTAAGTAAGGAACTGCTTTGATTTTCCTGGGCTGACATGCGCTCCTATTCCTAATGCATTGCTGTAGAAAATTCTAATTCTATTTCCAAACTGTTCCTAACTCCTAATTTAAATACCACAGATGAGAACAGGGGGTGTTTCTGTGGCTCTTGCTGCTGCGCATTCTCTGCGCTCTGGGAGGATTCTGGCTTCTCTTTATTCGAATGACCTTGCTGTCATGTTCTGGGGACCTTATCAAAGACCTTTGCCAAACTGCAATAAACCAGAACCAGCTCCAAGCCCTGATGACTGATAATCTTGGAAGTGGCAGTTAATTGGTGAGAACAACCCTCTGCAAGCCCGGAGGCAGGAGCAGGGCTCCTTCCCCAGCCCTCCTCTGCAGCACCTTGCCAGCCAGCGCTGGGCACAGGGAGAGCAAGTTCGTCTCCTCTCCACTGCCCCCACCCTCTGCTTTCTTTTGTCCCTCTGTTTGTTAAGTAATTAATCTCATTCTGCTGAGATGAAATTTTTCTATTAAAAGGAAAAAAAAAAAACCAAAACCCACACAATTTCAGTCAAGACAACATTTGGGGAAGAGGAGGAGGGAGGGGGAGAGGAGTCCTCCTCACAGTTTGTTAATTGGTTCCTTCACCTGACAGTAGTTTGTGTCAATTAACTTGATACTTGGTGAAAGTGAAATTAATCCACCTGGGTCAAAAGCAGCTATTAATTTTTAATCAAAACAAAATGCTCACTCGACAGATTTGTAGCTCCACTTAGAATAAACAAGATACGCATGAGGTGGAATGTGCCACCAGGCTCTGCTCCACGGAGATGCTCCTGGGGATAATTTCTTTCTCTCCTGCAAAGGGCAGAGGTGAGGCAAGTCAGCTGCTAATGACATTCTTCTTCCAAAGAAGCTGTTTCCCCAATGCACGTGTACTCTCCCCAGTGTGTGTCACCCCTGGAAACCAAAACCTTTCCCCTGGTAGATTTGGGTGCCTCCCCAGGAGAACCTCTGCTCTGCGGCCTCTGTGTGACACAGTGAAGATCACTCTCTCCTTAAGAGATGTGTAGCCGTTTTGTGCTTCTTTCAAGGAATGGGACAGAGCAGAAAGCTGTCATAGGATCTCTTCTGTCCTGTGCACTAAAACAATGAAGGCAGAAATTGTATGGAAATTCTTTGTTTTTCAAAGTGCTGTGATGCTCCAGAAGGGTGGCTGGCCATCATAGTCTGTTAGGTTAGTCTAAACAGTAGTCAGAAGCAAAAAAGGTTGGATTAGAGCTTGCTTTAGGTATGAGATGCATTGGGATTAGATGCTATTAATATTGAACTATGTCAGACCTAGCACTTAGGAGTTCTCCGTTTGTGCCAACGAGCTGAAGGAAGTCTAGGTGAAGAAAGCTTGAGGTATGTACAGAGAAGCCTACTCAGATTCACTGATGCTGGTTTAAAATTCCTTTTTATTCTCGTCCTTTCTGTTTCTCAGCCTTTCCCTCCTGGTAGCTTCTTTCTTGGTTAGACTCTGTGGGAATGAAGTAGGAAAAACCCTACTTCGCTACATACTGAGCATGCAACAGCATTGGAGTCCATGGGACTGTGGCCCCAGGTTTCTGTAGTGCTCTGAGTAGTAAGCCAAACCTGGGGGTCAGAGGTCCAAGGAGAGCTGCAGAGTAAAATACCTGGAGTCCTACTGACACCCACGCTTCATGGCACAGGTACCAGAGCAGAGGAAGCAGTCTTGGTTTCATACCTGAGGTGCTAAGGCCAGTGGTTTTAAAGCATCATAACCTCCCATCTGATTCTGTAGAAGGAACACACTGTTACGAGCCCTGCTGGGCCTAACTCTGAGGGGTGCTAGAGATGTCTGCATCCACCCAACCTTTGAATTAGAATAGGACATAGTGGGACAGCTGAGCCACCTGCCAGTTGCATATGGAGAGGCTGATTATTGTTTTTTAGCCAGCCCGGTACACTCCATCTCTTCTGGGGAAGACTGATGGAAGATCATAATAAACTGGACATAAACCATTCCCCAGAGGCTCCAGGAGGAAATTCCTGCAAGATCTCTGCAGATGGTTCATTGTTGTGGGAGTTGTGGGTGTGATTTTTCTCCCCTGGGAAGCCCTGGCTTTGAGTGCCAAGCTGCATGGTGTAACTGACCTGACCTTGGCAGGGGAGCAGTGGGCAGCAGTTGGCCTGCGTGCTGTCATTGCAGTTAGCCAGCCCCAGGAGGTCTTCACAGAGGAGATGTAAGTCATTCTGCACTCCACAGTGTCTTACTCCTATTGTAAAGCAGCTCACTGAGACACCCACTCTGGCAGCTCTTCTCTTTCTCATTACTTTGTAGACAATAAAAGCAAAATATTTCCTGTTGGTTGTCAAGGTATCAAGCCTTAGAGGGTATTTTTTTCCCCTCTTTTTTTTTCCCCCAAGTAGTATCATGTCTTGGGATTTTTAGACACTAATTGGATTTTTTTTCTTTCTTTTTTTTTTTTTTACTGTTGCGAATATTATTTTTGAGGTGACTGTGTCTGCATCCCTGAGTGCTGTGGGTGGTTTATACCTGTGCTGCTTACTACTTGCTCTTGCACTGCTTTGGCCAAATGGATCAGAGCACTACATCTGTCTGAAGTAGAGTATTAATCAATAGTATATCACACTCCTTGGTGCAGTGGAAGTGTGATCTAATACGCGACACCGCTCTTCCATGTGTTTCTCTTCCCAATATTGTAATTAAAGTAAATCACAACCTATGTGCTGGAGTTAATAGATATTCTTATTACACATGCTCAGAGACATAAAATGGTTGCTAGTTCTTCCTTCTCTTCCAGCTATGTCAGGTCCACTTAGCTGCCAGGTTTGCCTAGAAAATGTATAACTGGGGTTATTGCTAGGATGTCAACAGGAAAGGGTATGTTCTTCAGTGACAGGGAGAGGTGAGTGAGTGAAAAAGGAGTGACAGACTCCTCCAACAAGCAGCATCTCATAGGATATTAATAGGCAGCAGCGACACAAGGCTATAGCTCAGAACATGGAGGGGCGGCGTCTGTTGTACATTAGAAGTAATAGCAGTAGGACTAATAATAATAACAACTTTATGCAGGCAGACTGATTAGCTGGAACTGGCCACAACCCTTGATGTTCTTGTGGAAGGTGCCACAAAACCTATAGTGAATGCAAACCGCCTGGCCCTAATTACGCCTGGCCCTAATTAACTCCTAACTCAATAGAGGAGATTTTCAGCAGCGAAGGAACCATACAGCTCAAGCTGGGATATGCTGTGTGTGCTTCATCCAAAGGGAAACTGCTGCGTGCTGGGTTACCAGCATCGATTCCCAGAGCATCCTCGAGTCCACAGCCTCTTCATGTGCTTTCCAGGCTGATTCTACCTCAGTGTTGGGAAAGAATGGTCTCAGCCAGTATGTTTGTCTGGCATGTAAGGTAGCAAACCTCAGATGGTGCAGGGCAACTTTCTCTGAGTTACTGTGCCGTTCCCTGCTCTCATCTTCTTTTGTCTTGTTTTTCTCTCTTTTTCTCTTTCTTCTTTCTCTTTTTTTTTTTTTTTTCTTTTACTGGAGGAAATTATCAGGCTGGTAAACAGTGCAATACTTTGACAAGTGGAAGCTTAGATTTCTGATGATTTATTTGCATATCTTGTACATAGGTAATCTTTTCTTCCCTTTCAAGGTGATGTGATTTAGTTGCAGACAGATTAAGGAGCTTATCTGATCTCATAAAGGAAGTATGGTGTTCTGAGGCTTAAACCTTCATAATCAGAAATGTTACTTCCTCCTGTCTCTCCCTCAGCTTTATAAGCAACAGCAAAGCCTTGCGACAACAACTGCGAGCACTCAAACCAATCATATATATCCATACATGAAGCCTGTACCCCAATCTGGCAATCTCTGTAATGACTTAGATGCAGGGTATGGCTGGGGATTAATGACTAACTGGCATTAATGGGCCTCAGATCATCAACTGCTTCTCTGTTGGTCATTAATCCCCAGGAAATAGTCTGTGCTGAAACTACTATTGCTTAATTAGAACATGGTTGGCCAGTTGGAGCACAGCACTCTCTGTGACTTTGGGGGTTATAAAAGGAATAAAACATCTTTATGAACCCATTGGGTATGAGATGGATCTTGTCCCACGTACAGGACGTGTGCATGTGTCTAGAGACAGTGTGTCCTCAGGGTAAGGCCTGGCAGTGTGGGTTACCAGGACTCTGTCTCTCCATCCTACTATGTCTTGGACTCTTTTTTTTCTGGCACAGGGCAGGCTTCGTTTCATTTCAAGGCAGATAATGCCCAACTCCTCTAGTGCTGCTGGTCGGGGCTAAATGACAGTGAAGCTGCGTTTTGTCAGAGAAGGTGGAAGGGTATTTTTTAACGGAAGATAGCTGTTGTAAGTCTGTCATCACCACCACATTTACCATGGTGCAGTAGCATGGACTCTCCCCTTTTTCCACATTTCATGTGTATTCATTCCATATTTCTTCCTAGTCTAGAGCCAGAAGGGAAATACATTTCACCCTTGGTTTTCTGAAAAGAGTAAAGGCGATTCAATCCTTTCCTACCCTGGATAAACAGCGTGTCAGTGTGACCCGCCCTGACTCTTGAGATATGGAAAAGAGAACTCCTCCTTTACATTTCAAAAGCCTTGAACCACTGTTCAAGCCCCAGTTTCAAGAAGATATTGAGCCATTCCGCCTCAGCCAGGTCAGTAGCAATATTAATCATTCATCATGTTCCCAAACAGCATAAGCACAGTTCTGTGTGCTAGGAACCTGATCCAAAGGCCGGTGAAATCCCTCTTAAGGTTTTCAGCAGGTTTGGATCAGGACCTAGGAACACCTGGATATCATGAGTAATGCTCCAGCATTTCTACACTCTGCTGGGTGTGAGATTGGTGCTGTCCATGGGATCTATTCTAATTAAGATCACTTCCCAACCCCAGGCTGATCTTCTGTTTTAATGCAGTTTGACGGCCTAGGTATGCAGGCCTGCACTTCTCTGCTTTTCATTATCCCACAAGTAGCATTTAATGCCAAAACAGAGGGGGGAAGACAAACTTTTTCCACAGCCTTATGTGAAATACTTAGCATTTAGACGTCTTTAGAATATACTACACACACATTCCACTTTTACAAGACCAATATAACACTTTCAAAAGTTTTATGAATTCCAGGATGTAACCAGAGTACTTGTTAGCCTGTTTTGAATAAGCCATAACGGCTTGGCCCCGAAGCTGCATAGTTAGCAAATCCCTGCCCTGTTTATGAGCAGTAGTTTTGACCAGGTCATTTTGAATGGAGTAGGATCAGTCTCCACACGGTCTCTCCACAGGTATGTCTGCCCAGTTCTACCTAGTTAAAATTTTAGGAGCAGTAAATGGGGAGATCATGAGTAGGAGGTGATGTTTTGATCTATATTTCCAGGCTCCTTGAATCCTGCATCACCGGTTATTCTCTGAATGCTTTCCATAAGAGTACAACCAGGCAGCTGCCAGGACAGCAACAAGTTGGAACTTGCATTGCATATCTATGGCAGGAGGTTATGGAAAGTGATCACAGGACAGTCTAACACTGCCTTCCACGCTGGCGTCCACAAGTGCTGTGACACTGCTGGAAGTTACAGTGGGATTTGAGAGCTGTGCATTTGATGCTGGTGATGTCTGTTGGGAGGCATACAAATATCGTGGCATTTTATTTCAAGATTTGTAGGTACCAAGGGAAAAGAACTCTGTAGAGGTTGAGTGAAAGGTTGACCATATACTGTGTAGTGTCCGAGCCAGGACAAGGCAACCAGGGGGTCACTTTCTTTTGTGCATCCCATGCTGTTGTTGGAAGAACTGTACAGGCTTTATACAGATTTCACTTGAAAGTTCGATTGAGGTGATGGTATACAACACTACTGCAGTAGAATGAGGAGGTGTATTTATAAAGCGTAGTTATTTTTCAGGAAATATTTAGTATTTTATCAAAATCCTTAAAACCAAACTTCATCTGTTGAAAATTGCCACATGCTGTAATTTTTTTTCACTGAGAATTGGAGTCCATTATCTAATCAGAATATTAAAACAGTTCATAGATGTGAATTTAATGTCTAGAATATAACTTTTAATTCTTCATGAAGGGGACCAATCGCAGATGCTGAGGTGCAGAATCTCGCAAAATGTTCACTGCATTTGGGCAGCCTCCACAGTTCTGGTGTTTAACCCAAAATACGGCACTTTGGGCCTGCAAGAGCATGTGTGTGGTGTGGTTGAAGTTCTTCCAGCATGGAGGACCAGCAGAGAATCTAAGTAGCACTCAAATGTAGTTTCCACCATAGTTCAGAGGTTGAATCTGTATTTGAATAGTGTACAGGTGATTCTGCTGCTTCTGTGGAACCCAGGAGAAATCCATCAAAATACAAGCAGTCCATAAATGGCTTGCTGATGACTTTATTCCTCTCTGCCTCTTCATCTGTGGAACAGTAGTTCATGCACCATCTGTATTTTGTGTCTTATCATCCATGTCTTCATTAGAGTTAAGAGGAAGGAAGTCAATGATATTTTGCTTTGAGGTAATCAGGTCTTTGGGTGTTTTGTCTTCCAGTTGTGAACTGTGGCACTAAGGAATCTGTGGCACAGGGAATCTCCATCCTTTTTTCACAGACGCTTTCTCACTTAATACTAGTGTTGTTGGAGACTCTGCCTGCTTGGCAGTGTTTTCCTCCAGCTGGGAGAGGAACATCCTTTAGCAATTTGATCATTTCTGTAGAGCACCTTGAGACTCACAGACTGAGACTTTGATTGATTCCTGGTGTTTGAGGTGGGCTGCAATTATGAGACAAGAACCAACCGGGTAAACGGTCAATCTGGTTATCATTGCACTGGCTCCTCTCTGTAGCTCATGTTGAGGAGTAGTGAACTGTAATAATGCAGGCTGCAGATCACAAGGTCCCCAGATAATAACAATCAGATCTATATTTGACCAGCCAGAGTGGTGTGTCCTAGCTAGCAATAGAAAGCATTTTGTTTAATCCATTTGTATTGATGTAGCCAGAAGAATAAAGCAGCTACAAGTATCCGGAGATTATTTGATATTCTAGAAGCAGCCTCTTTCACAAATTTATTTATGTTTCAGTCACACAGAAGTAGATCCTAGCTGGGAGACTGTTACTCTGTTACCCAGAATAATATCTAAATTCCTGGTGAAAGAGATTTCAAGCTCTTTGAGATGAGTTCTGTAAAAACTTCAGGTTGGCAATAGCAGAATGGGACTAGAGACTCAAACACTGACAATACCAGTCGCTGCTAAAGTGGTGGTTTTTTCTTCTTTTTTTTTTTTTTAGTAGTATATATAATCAATAGCTCCATGCAGAAAATTTTTTCTGGACTGGGGGAATATACATAGATTTTTAACATGCCCGAATTTCATCGTTTCTGGCACAATATGATGTAGTATTTCATTCACTAATGTCCTACTTTTTTCTCTTATCATTTCCTCCACAGTGATACTAACCTATTACAAGAATGATTAAAAAAGCACAAATTTAAAAAAAATCTATAAATGCCTTCAGATCAAATAAAAAGGATAAGCATTAAATGTGGAAGATAAGGAAAGTTTCCTTTTTGAATACAGGGTGTTTGGGGCATGTGTCATCTTCTGTTCAGTGTGTGAAGCAGCTGATGTAGTAAGAGTCCTTAGCCACAGCCAGGGTTCACAGGTCCAGTCGCAGCATAAAGAAGAAACAGTATAAGTAATATGACATTTAGGATCTAAGTAGCTGTTCTTTGTCAGGTCTCAGAGAGGCACTCAACCTCCTTAGAGTGCCATTTGGGTTAGATTTAGTATCAGTGAGGATGTGCACATGTGAAATTTCTTGAAAAATTGAGGAGTCACATTCTTCTGTTGTTATCCTTAAAAATGAATAGATATTCAAACCATAGTGAGAAAACAATATATATGTATTATTTTTATTGGGATGTTCCTTTTAAATACCTGTATTTCATTCCTAGACATACACCTTTGGCATAGTTTGGTAAAAGTAAGTCATTTACATCAAGGCCTCTAACCTCCATTCCCCCACGTTTTCATCCCTGAGAAAACCTTCAAACTAAGAGGAAATCAAAAGCCCCAGACCCTTTACTTTGCAGTTCCCAGGGTCTGAAAGGAAACAATTGTGGCTTCAAGAATGAGATCCTAAAAGAAAACAGTGCAGTAACTCTTCCCTAACTCAGTTCACTTCTTCAGCCACTGTCAATTACTCATATGAAAACCAATTTTAAGTGTATTCTTCAAGGTTAAATTCCCCCAAAGCTTGTGGACTGCTGCCAGGGGCTGTGAACCCTTCATGCAGGTCACCCGGTATCTGAATCTTCTGTTGCAAATCACTGCTCTCCCCATTACTACTTTGGCATGTACCTGATTTGGTTGACATTTCCATAATTAATTTATAACAGCAATAACCCTGAGATAAGCCTATTTATAGATTTGTGCAAGCTGTATAAGACTATAGATAAAATCTGGGTTCATTAACATATTTAAAGTACTTGGGAGACTTTTGCCTGATAGTGTAGTTGGTGTGATTATCAAATTATATGACGAAAAGCTCGAGTGTTTAATGTGCATTCAGTGCCTGGAAGATGGTTTCCACTTGAGAGCCCGAGGGTAATCCAGGGTGCAGGAATCCCGTGCTGTCTGTTGACCCAGGTGGTGGCTCTGTATGCTGCTGTGGGTGGCAGGGCTCAGGAAGGTGCTGCTTCTTCCATTGGCCTTCCGAGCAGCAGTGGCTCTTGCAGCTCCGAAGGGTGATGGATGGGATCCTGGGCTCCATCAGCAGAGGGGTGGCAGCAGGGACAGGGAGGGGATTGTCCCTCTCTGCTCTGCCCTCCTGAGGCCCCAGCTGGAGTCCTGTGGCCAGAGCTGGGGCCCCAATACAAGAAAGATGGGGAACTGGTGGAGAGGGTTCAGAGGAGCCACAAAAGATGCTCAGAGGGCTGGAGCAGCTCCCCTATGAAGAGAGGCTGAGGGAGCTGGGCTGGTTCAGCCTGGAGAAGAGAAGGCTGTGGGGGGGACCTCATTGCAGCCTTCCAGTCCCTGAAGGGAGCAGAGGAACAGGAGGGGAATCAGCTTGTTCAAAGGGTAGAGACTGGCAGGACAAGGGGGATGGAGTGAAGCTGAAGGAAGGAAGGTTTAAACTGGATATTAGGGGGAAGATTTTTACAGAGAGAGTGGTTGAAGGTCTGGAACAGAGAGGTGGTGGATGCCCTGTCCCTGGGGTTGTTGGATGGGGCCCTGGGCAACCTTATGTAGCTCCAGCCTTGGAGGTTGGTGGCCCTGCCTGTGGCAGGGGGGTTGGAACTCTGTGATCCTTGGGGTCCTTTCCAGCCCAGACCAGTCTGTGATTCTGTGATTCTTCAGATACTTCCCATTGGTAAATTTATGAATTCTTTGCATCTGATTCTCTGCAGTTATTTTTCTCCTTCTGTCATTGACATCAGTGCAAAATCAAGAATAAAATAGTGCCGAATCAGAGATACACTCATTCAGCTCTCCCAGGTGTAGCAGTTATTTTATGGTTTGCATGCAAGGAGGAATTTGATTGTGCCCTTTTTTTCTCTAAATCATCTGCAGGATCTAATGGTTTTTGTGAGGCAGAATGGGATTGTCTTTCCAAAAGTCACAGGCAATCTGCATATGAAAGAATGGTTTCTCTCTCTCTCCAGTGTGCATGTAGGAGCCTCTGAGAGTACCTAGGTAGGCTGAATTAGACAGAACAAATAAAGGCTGTGGTAGCAGTACAGAAATTATGGGCAGTGAAAAAATACTCATTTTGTGATTTAAGATAAAAAATAGAGAGGGCAAAATAAGTGAGGAGAGTGTTGCTGCCTTAAAAAATATGACACAATTTCTGTCATGGTTTAATACTGAAATTCACAGCAACGAGTTGCTCTTGACAAAGACATTCCTAAGATATTTTACTACAAACAAAAATCTTGCAAGGAGACTTCAGTTTCTCAAGAGGCTGTACTGAAATGGAGATAAGAGAGCTGTGTGTCTTCCTGGGTGAGGAACAGGCTGGTGCTTCTTGACTGGTTGCACTCGATGCTACTGATACTGCAAGATGTGCTCTTGGTGATTGATGGAGACTCATCTTTTGTCCATCTGCCCAGGTAATTGCGAATCTGCAGTGGCTGTGCTGCAGAGTTGTGCTTGTTACAGACCTTAAGATATTTAATTTGTAAACACTTAATAAAGCATAGCCTACAGTAGCTTGCCTAGTCTTATCTGTCAACCAAATAAAAATCAATATGTCCCTGGGGTATAAGCTATGATTGTCTGGGCTGCGGAGTCTAATAGGATTAAGTGTTTGGGACCCTATCTAACATTACAGTCCACAATCCTAGTTAGAGAAAGTTAAAGACCAGCTTGCCACTGTAGCAGGCATGATTGCTTAGGGGTCTGAAAAATCATTAAAGCTTGTCCTCTTAAACGTTGATTGTTCCCTAGTGATTTATTGACAAAACACAAAAAGTGCTCTATACTGCACTCTAATTATATGTATGAGGCTAGGAAATCTCATGGGAAATTAAATAAAATTTACAGCTTGATGGTTTTATGCTCTTGGGAGACATACCTTCTTAATAAGATCTTATAGCTGGGAATATTTATGAGGTTAAAATCTGTGGGCTTGAGCGAAGACCTAACCTTCTCAAGGGGAGGGGCCTTTGTTTTTTTCTTTCAGTAAATAATTTCAATGAAAAGCAAGGTATGCAGGAATTCTAACAAGGGCCAGCAGTGTGACTTACTGAGTCATTCTTTTCAATACCTGCCAATACTTGAGAGGTAGAGAATGAAACAGGGCAGCTGCGTGCCCTTCCTGACATTACGGAGTTGGTGTGCGTCCGTTTGCCATCAGTTACCTGTGACATTCCCAATGTGGCCCTGTGAGACCACTCAGGATCTGGGACACCAACTGACTATGGGCAGTTGAAGGCTTTCTGGTTGGAAAAGTCGTGAATGTGATTTTTAGGTGTGTATATGTGTACTGCTTTGGGTAGCTTTCTCCTGTGGCAAAAGTAATTCCAAGTACAGAGAGACTCCAACTTGTTACACCCAAACCTGCAGCTCTGCAGCCTGAGCCACTTGTAATGAAACCTGGGAGCCCAACGCACTTGGGTATGTGTAAAAATTTCATCTTGGCATTTGGAAATGGTCAGGTGTTCCATGTGATCACTTGTGGTGTTGGATGTTTTATTTTCACTCATGACGTTGAATCAAATGGAGCAAAGTGAGAGAAGGACATCAGGCAATAGTACTGTCACCACTTCCCTCATACAGGGGTACAGGAGTTGGACTTGATGATCCTTACAGGTCCCTTCCAACTCAGGAGATTCTGGGATTCTATGAATCTGTACAGGTTTAGTTGTGTAATTGAAAGAAATATGTCCTTTTCTCACGTGTTGGAGCAATTACGGGATAACACAATTAGAATCAAAAGTGGTAACAAAATTGGTCAAAAATCCCTTGTGAAGTTTTGAATGTTTTATTAAGTGGGACCCATTGGAAGTTGGCCTAGCTGTAAAAACAAGAACACTTTCCTAGTGGCACTTCAATGTAAAGGATAATTAATATAAAGGACAATTCTCTCTAGGCCCTGGAGCGGTTTTTGATTAAGGCACTTAACTGGGACTGTGGAGAATTAGGTGCACCACTTGAGTTTGATGTAGAGCAGCTCTGTGATACCGGGCAAAGAATCGGATCTCTCTGTGCCTCAGTTTCCATTCAGAGATAGGATTGTGATCCTTCCTTTATCTCTCTTTCCTGTTCGTGCTGACTTCTCTTTGAGCCGAGGACGATACACCAGGCTCCAGCACACCGGCTCTCAGCAGGGGACTGTATCTGTTATTGTTGTCACAGCCACAACATGGGGTTATCCTTTATCTCTGTAACTTCTGAATGTGTGCAGTGATAACTCACCAACTTTTCCCTGCTGTCGCCCTCCTCTTCTTCCACAATGAAAATGGAAATGGCTTAATTAGAATATGTTTGACAGGGATCCACGAAGAAAAGATGCAGACTCTCCTGATTGCACAAATTGAGTGCGATTCTGGTGCTAATTAAAAAAAAAATTAAATTAAAAATAATCTTTCCTGGTCCCCTTTTGTTCTTATGATTACAAAGGCAAGGGGAGGGCAGTGGGGGGAGCGGAAGTGTCTCCTCTCCCCTCCTGTCTGAGGGGTGATGCGTAACAAATTCTGCTCTGGACTCTGGCTTCTCATCTCACTTGGTGCAAATCAAAGGCAGTTCCATTAAAATGTATGAAAATACTTTGGTGCCAAATACCTTGACGTTAAATGTAAGGAGACTAAACCTCTGTATCTTAGCTACTCCTTCCCCCAAATCCTGCTAAATTCAGCAGGGCACGTGAATCAGATTTGTGTTCCTACAAGGCTGCCTTTTCGTGCAATATTTCCAGTCATTTATCTGGCAGACTTGCCTAATTTCTGTCCCCCCGTCCCGCACTCCTCCTCTCCACACACACCCCTCATTTTTGCCCTTTCTGCATACAATGAAATGTCTGATCCGTTCAGCGAGAGCTTAGAAACCCTGTGCCTAGGATGAAGGAGAAATTTATTAGTGAAAGACAAGACTCCCTGATAATCAGGGAGTATTGAAATCCCTGATTTAATTTGAATATGGTACGGAGCATGTCTCTTCCTGCCTTCATTACTGGAAAGTCTGTGCCTGATAATGTATCTTTTTACTTAAGGTTATTATGCTGGGGAAAAAATGCTTGATGGGCCACTCTAGCTGAGGTGAAAAGGTTTTGGTATGTTTTAATAAAGATGGATATCGCTAAGAATGTTTGAAATATGTGGAAGTAAGATTTGTTACAAGTTACAAATCAAAGCCTAAAAATGTCACTTATCTCCTAATGATACTTCTACACAGATTATTAATTTCATTTTAGGAGACCAATGAATGTTACATTTTTATGACATTGATTAAATGTCTCACTGCCGTCCCCCCATCCATCCTTTTCATTTTCAAAAATCCATATCCGACTTTAACAAAACCCAGCTCATAAATTTGTGTTTTACTGCTCGCCAAAGCGCCGTTGGATCGCAATCCGCCTGCTAACCTTGCGCCTGCACTCCTCTTATCTCAAGGAATCGCTGCTCTGCCCTGTTTTTTTCCCCCATGCGAAGAGCATTTCAGAGGTGAAACATGTTTTTCAGTATTCGCTCGCTATCTCACATCTAGAACTGTGTTTTGGCCTGGCCCCACCAGGACTGTCAGAAAGGGGTGCAGGGGGGGCTGCTCAGTGACTCAGGGAAAGGCTCCTGAAGAGGAGCCGGTGGGTTGGTCCTGTGGGAGCTGCAGCCCCAGCTCTGCGGGGAGGGATGCGCCCTGCAAGAGGACCGAGATGTGTACAAATCCCTCCCTTGGCCGATGTGATTTGCCTCTTTCCTCTGTGTGTCTTGGCTGACATTTAGGCAAATTCCATACGGTGCCAGACCTGTAAAGACGTTTATTATGTTTTTGTTCTCCTGCAGACTTCCTTTCTGATAGTGTTGGATGTTGTGTGAGGGAGAGGGACGGAAACTGCCTGTCCACCACCCCCTGCACAAGTCCCCGATGCCTCCCGCACTCATTACACCTCCCCTCTGGCCTCACCGCTGCCCGTTTCTGTCTCGTGGTCTCGGGTGGGTAAAAAAAACTGTAGGAAAACAATCTAAAGTCAGCTCCAGAGACAAAGGAGAGCCTTCACCTTAACTGTCCCTAACTTGCTGTGCACAGCAGGACTTGATAGTGTCCTGGTTTGACTTGGCCAGCACATGAACCAAGCACAGAGCTGTTCACTTGGTGTCCCCCATCTGCCAGTGGCATGGGGGAGAGAACTGGGCAAGGTAAAACTCATGGATTGAGATAATGACAGTTTAATAGGACAGAAAAGGATAATACTATAATGATGATGATAATAGTAGTAATAATAATAATAATAATGTTGCTAAAAGAACGTACAAACCAAGTGGTGCTCACCAGCTGCAGACCACTGATGTCAGCTGGTTCCTGAACTGCAGTCCCAGCCCCCTGCCAGTTTGCCCCCAGGTCTATACAGAGCATGACACCATATGATATGGACTATCCCTTTGGTCACTGAGGTTGGCTATCCTGGCTGTGTCCCCTCCCAGCACCTGGTGCACCCCCAGACTCCTTTCTGGTGGGGTGAGATGAGAAGCAGGAAAGTCCTTGACTTGATGTAAACATAATCCAGCAACAACCAAAACACCAGGTTGTTATCACAATTATTCTCATTCTTAATCCAAAGCTCAGTACTAACCAGCTATGGGAAGAAAATTAACTCTATCCCAGCCAAAGCCAGGACAGATATCCTGAATGCTGTTGTGCTGCTGGGAGCAAAGTCAAATTAGTAACAGTTCACGTCCAATACAGAAACTCTGAAGAGAGCAGCAATGTTCAAAGAGTGTCTAATTGATATTGATTTTAACGTGCTTGTCTTAAATGTTGCTTCTCTCCTGGAAATAAGTTACTCAGCTGCTAGGTTGCAGGTCCCTCAGCGCTGGGTGTGAGTGGAGGTTGTGGTGCCGTGCTGACCCCCTGTGCGGGACACTGGGGCTGCTCCAGCTGGAGGTGGAGACAGGTGGAGAGTGGTCTCACAAGGCATCACACTGGTTTTCTTAGGGTGCTGGCTCTGTTGGGGGTGATCACAGCTAGGGGCATACTAGGTGTTATCCAGCCTTGGCCTGCTGTTGGGAAAGGTGCAGCCGCGTTGCCAAAGCCCAGGAATTAGCATTTGGACCCAGACAGACCAGCCAATTCACCTCCCTAGTAGATACAACCCTTGGAGATGTTGTCTGTAGAGGCAGCTCACGTGATGTGAAGTGGTTGGTGCTAAGCAGCTCCCATGTGAACCCCTGGGCCAGGCTGTAGGCAAGGGCTGAGCACACTGTCAGCCCTATGGACAGCTGTGGTCCCTGGGCTGTCCTCACATCCGCCCCAGCTGGTATCGCAGTGCCCATGGGGAGATCCGTGCTGCGTACAGGGAGGACGCGGCAGCGCTCGCCGTCTCCGCGGTCCCTTTTCCCCTCCTCCTCCTTCCCTCACGTCGCACGCTCAGACACATGGGATGTTTCATAAAGAAAAAATATGGCATGTTTACAGAGAGAAATTTCAAGAAGTGTTAATTTAATATGCTAAAGTGTTCCCTTCAGCATTTTACCTTTGTTGTTGTTTTCACAAAACAGCCAAGACTAAATAATGAGCCCAGAGCTGTGCCCTTTGGTAGTGTGATACCTCATTACCCACGAGCGGCCTCCATCTGCCCTCATGGCTGCACAGGGAGCCATTACGATTATGATGGAAATCTCAGAAGCCATTACCAAGATGCAACAGAGGGCCTACTGCAGACAGCCTAATGGACTAATTTGTAATTGGGAGAGGGAAATGACTTAGCGAGCTCAGGCTTGGTTTTGATGAGTGTGGAAGTGCGCATGCTAAATGTGATAAATGAACAGGAATGCTTGTTTGCGCAGTGGGTTTTACAAGGCCTTCAATCTCTCCTGGGGATTGGAGGCGTGCTGACAAGTCTTGAGAAGCGAGGAGGAAAGGGCTCAGGGGAGGCGAGGAAGATGCAAAGAGAGTAGCTAAGGATAAATCGGTGAGGAAAACTAATGGCAATAAAAACCCAAGGAAATGGCTGTGTCTGCCAGGAAAGCAGTAATTAGGATGCTTTTTGCGTGCATATCTTTAGCCATTAAAATCGAAAATGAGAGTGCACCATGGCATTTTGCTAAGTTAAAGAAGAAAAAAAATAAATCCCACATAGAATAAAAGGCAAGCAGTGTTTTAAAAATGCAGCTTCTATCCAAAAGTGCAGCTGGATTTGTGATCAAGCCTATTTGTTTAGTGCAGAGCGGTTTGACGCCACTGGTGTGACAGAGGAAGGGATTCCTCTGCTGATGATCTTTTACAGAGCTTTGCCCTAAAACGGTGGTTCGATTGCCGCCGCCATGGCGTGCCAAAGTCCTGCGGTGCCTCTGAGGCAGCAGTGTTGCCCTTGCAACACACAATATTGGAGATTCAAAGAGATTTGGGTGATCCAGACAGGTCAGAGGAGACTATTGAGTACGCCGCTCTCCCAGCATCAGGGAAGCTGGTTCTGGATTGTGCACAAGGTGCATGGAGACTTTGGTTGCATTGGTCTGAGTTTTGCAGTCTGTTGGAGATGTGATGTCAATGCACCTCCTAGGGTCTCTCCTTAAAAATGGGCTTTGTCTGGAAAATCCTGTGGGGGTTTTATGCTCAATCTGTTACCTTACTGCCACGCAGTAGCACATGCATGGTCTTGAGTCTCATGTAGGATCTCTGGATTGTAAAGATTGCCTCAAATAGCGGATTCACATTCAGACTGCATGGGCCTAGGCATTTGGTTTCCTCCTGTGGTTTCAGTTCATACTAGACCAGGGTTCACACCAGTCACTCCGAAGTTTGTTCATAGATAAATTTTGTAAGGCTTTTCAGCACCTTCTGCTGGTATCAGAGATCATTTCACTCCATTTTAGCATCCTTTGCCTGCCCCATAAAATGGGGAGAGCAGTGTGAGCAGCCCTGTAGGGCTCAGCTTCTTCCCAGGGAATGGTCTTTGACCATTTGAGGCTTCTCAAACAATTGCTATTTAACATGCACAGGTAACCGAAGAAAAGACAAAGTAAAAGTAGATGGGTAAGGAGCATCCAATGAAGAAACCTGTAAGTGGTAGAAATATTCTATATCAAGTCCAGTGATAAGATTTTATCTGTTGTTTGTCAGCTACTGAGAGAAATCCCAGAATCCCACAGACCCAGGACACTGCAGCACACCTCATGAATACATTACAGTAACTTCAGCAGTTACTGTCAGATGGCACGAGAGGCTTTTTCCTTCCCCTTCGCTTCCATTTGCGCCCTGCGAACATGTAATATAACATTATTGCTAGACAAGGAATCATTTACGGTATCAAGTTGCCTTGCTTTAAGACACTAAAGGTACGAACCGTTATCCGTTATGAGCTATAGAATTGTTCAGTTTACATACATTTATCATATTGAAGGGCAGATAATAGGCTGCCATTGTTTCTGGCACGGAGAATATAAATAAAACCAACTGCCGTTCAGCGGGCCAAATTTATGTATTCATTTATTTGTTGTGTTTGTTTATTTTTTATTCTTGTTTGCAGACTAAATGGGATGCAATGAGGAAAAAGAAGAGCAGGACTTTAGTTGCTGTAGGCTGTGAATACCATGGTTATCCCAAGGAGTAAATCAGGGTTTATGAGGCTCCGCACTTGCGGCTGAGCGCTCGGGATGTGAATAGGGTGTTTTGACGAGGGTGGCAGCATGTGACTCCAGAGTGCTATTCGTGACTTCCTGACCCTGAGCAAATCATTTAATCTCAGAATATCTCTTGACAGAGTTTACAGTTCCATCTGTAAATAGGGTAAGTTGACATTGTCCTGCTGGGAAGTCTGTCATGAGGCTTTAATTCATCAATATTTGTGAAACACTCTGAGCTGCCATATAAATACAAGTCATTAATATGTCTTATCTAGAACTCTATTTAGCTTCAGTCCTAATAGAGATTTGTTCTAGATAACTTTGTTCTGTTGCTGAAAATCTTCAAAAAATCATTCCAAAAAGAGTTTATGAAAGGGCCTACAAGAATTGAGTGCATCTCAAACAGAAAATTTAAATCTCCTTAATGTTTTGACTGTGCTCTTAAATGAGGAATGTTGTCCTGCAGTAATTCACACCAGATCTGTGGGTGCACAGTCACATGTGCTGGCATTAACCAGAAAGCACAGTGTGGGACGTAACGCCAGCTCCACGTCCTTTTGCTGCAGGGATGGAATTTGGGTTTGAAGACCAAATAAAAAATAAATTGCTTTCTTCACAGCCCCGTTCTGCTTTAAAGCAACTGCACATTGTGCTTGAATAAGGCCACAAAGATGGAGCCTTTGGGTGCCAATCATGGAAACTTGCTCCACCCTGTGCTTTACTGTGAGCATTGCCACTCCTTCCTCGCTGTCCTCAAGTCCTTCCCTGGCTTTTCTTCTTGTTGAAGTCAGCCCAGACTCTGCAAGTACATGCTGCTGCCCTGGATGTGGGGTGTAGGCTTCCCAGAAGCCATGTTAGCAGGACCTTACCTATAACAGCTTCATGCCTAAAGCTTCTTCTTTAGTGTGTGGGTTATGAGCCTGTGACTTCTGATGGATATGAAAAACTAATGTTAAAACTTAAAAGGAGTTGATTGATGGAAATATGTACATGGAAGTCTGAAAGTTAGATGTAGCCAGCAGTATTCAGCCTCATAATTAAATTATTTGCGAATTCAGATGGATAGATCAGTGTCTCTACTGTCAGTTTTCAAAAGATTCAGAGTGTTGCAGAAAATAACATTTCTGTGAGTAACTTCTTGTCATTGAGTGGATACATTCAGATAGAACTGCCAGGGAAAAGGGCCATCTCATGAGAGCTCTGAGGAGATGGTGCATTTGGGAGAAGCCCTCAGACACCTCCTGTCATTCTTTCACTCACATTTTCCCCCTCACGACTTCGTTTTTCCTTTTTTTTTTTCTGCTTTCCTTCTTCCCTGTCCTCTAGAACAGGCTTGCAACCACCGGTGACCTAGAACCGCTGCCTTACTGATGCATGACCAGTTTCCATCCCTCCCTCCTAATAGTGGAAACCAAGGACCATACCTTACAGATCTTCATTCAGTGTAACTCTGCAAAATCCTAATGAGCTTAATGATACTATATCGATTTACAGCAAATAAGAAATTAGTCCCTCATTGTTGCAGACTACCCAAAAGCCTGAAAACATCCTTGTTATTAGTGTCCTGTTCACATTTGTATTTATTAGCATTTTCCCCATTCCTGTTAGTTCTGCATTTTACTATGAGTGTCGCTCCAGGACCCTTGTTGTTAGTGATGTGGAGATTTATCTTGGCCCGTCTCCACGGTGACACCTAAGAAAGTGATTTCCAGGCGCTGACCTGTCCTGTGGTATTTCATAGGTGTGAAACATCAACATTTTTACTCCTTTGGTGTTTCCTCAGAACACAGAGGTACATAAATGGTTGGCATCTTTAATAAATAGACATGTGTGGGTGCTGGTTTTATTGGTAGGATACCGGTGCGGTAACAAAAGCATCTCGGTTATACGAGACACCTGGGAGCAAGAAAGGGAGAGGGAAAAGAACTGTGCAGTATAAAGCAGTCTTTTCTCTCATAAATACCTGGCTGAAAAATAATGCAGTGAAGTATAAAAGTCTGAGAGAGTGTGTGTGTGTGTGTGTGTGTGTGTGTGTGTGTGTGTGTGTGTGTGTGTGTGCGCGCGCGCGCGCAGATGAGTGACGGTAGGTCCAGCAGAAAACTGGCTCTGAGACCGAAATGCTAAACTACCTGAAGTGGAGAGGTTATAGTTTATTCCCAGCTCTGCTTACTGGGTCACGGAGAGCAGCTGGAGCAGAAAATTGTATGCAGGAAGGAGCGAGAGGCTGCGCGGGTGATGCCGACGGGTAGCACTGGCTCGGGCAGCCCAGAGGAAGAACTGCGGGGTGAAGGCAGACAAGGCGTGCTTTCCTGGGGTGCTGCAGGGAGGGCAGCAGGGCCAGGGGAGAGGACTTGTAGCAGCGTTGGAGTGACTTTTGCACATCAGTGCATAGCTACAGACTGACAGAGAGGGCAGTGCAGGTAGGACATCTCTTCTTGTACCCAGTATTGGTGAGGCTGCACCTCGAGTGCTGGGTCCAGTCTGGGCTCCTCCCCATCAGAAGGACATTGAGGTCCTGGAGCGAGTCCAGAGAAGGGCAACCAGGCTGGGGAAGGGGCTGGAGGGCAAATCTTCTGAGGAGCAGCTGAAGGAGTTGGGCATGTTCAGCCTGGAGAAGAGGAGGCTGAGGGGAGACCTCGTCACTGCCAACAACTACCTGAAGGGAGGCTGTAGAGAGGTGGGTGATGGTCTCTTCAGTCAGGGGACAGGAGATGGGACAAGGGGCAATGGCCTCAAGCTGTGCCAGGGCAGGGTCAGAGCAGATGTGAGGAAAAAATTCTTCCCTGAAAGAGTTGTTGTGGCTGGAACAGGCTGCCCAGGGAGGGGCTGAGTCACCTTCCCTGGTGTGTTTAAAAAAGGATAGATGAGGTACTTAGGGATCTGGTTTAGCTTAGGATGGGAACAGTTGGACTTGATGATCTTAAAGGTCTTTTCCAACCTTGTGATTCTGTGATTCTGCAGGTACCTGGTATTCAGGCCAGAGGAAGAATTCACTAAGGGAAGGAATATCCCTGTTTAATGACTGCAAATAGGACAGGTCTCAACATTGCATTTCTGTTGTAAGCAACTCCTTCCCCATGTCAGGACACATAATGAAAGGAAAACTGGGGTTGTTGACACGCTTCCCCGAATTAGCATGTTCTAGAACTACTTTCCACATTGGGATCTGTTCTCCTTGCAGTTAATGGCTTGAAATATGGATTACAAACCTCAAAGTTTCTGTGGAATATACTGAATGTAGTTGATAAGCATATATTATCCTTTTTTTTTTACTCCTTTAGCCATTCTGGGATCAGAATAGCAGACAGTTCCTTTAAACGAGAGGGGGAAACGTGAGGTGTGTAGGAGAGGGAGGGCCTAATTTTAAGTGCTAGTCAACTGCAACCACTGATAATCTGGAGCCTGTTCAAACCCATTTAGAGACCGTTGAATTTTTAAGTGCCTTTTGATTCTCTCTTTCATTTATTTTAACTGATCTGCAGGGATTAGGAGCTTGGTAGGGGAACACCATAATGCTTGCCAAAATGTGTGAATAATTAGAACGCCAACGATGTGTGCCAGATAGGAGGGGAGTATTCACACTTCTGATTAGATTCACTGAAATACTGCTGTAAATCATGGCTGCCAAGGTAACTTAGAGCTGTGTTAAGTTTCTGCTGCCAGGGGAGCCAGCTGTGGTCTGCCTCCAGCCGTAGGTGGGGACGTTTTGAGGAAATGATTTATTTTGCTGCGAGGCAGGAAGGGCAGAGATGTGAAGGTGTGGTGTCACACAGGCTGGGCAAAGAAGCTTCAGATGCTAACACCTCTGTGCTCACTGATGAAAATCTGGTGGCTAGAGGACAGGTTACTGTTCAAATCTGGAGTTTCACAAGGTTATAGAAATCTTGCCTTTTCCAGACCACAATTTGGACAAATGTCAGTAGTAGAAACAATGTCCTAGGAAAGAGTAAAGAATTATACAGGGTTTATCTGGCATCTGTTTCCCCAATCTATACCCATCAGGGAGTTGCAAGGAACAACAGCCTCTCCCTGATGCTCAGCAGTGTTCCTGTGTACAGGCAAAGCACAGTTTTGCCATCCTGCTCCTGCCTCTTCCCTGCCCTGTGGTCACCCAAGGGCTGCCTGGAGTGGCAGGTGGCCAGCACACTGCAATGCTCAGTGAGTATTTTACAGGCAGATGATAGTACTGATGCAGAAGTTGATTAAATTCCCAGATACCATCTTTAAAATAAAAAAAAGTCAAACTTGGTCGTAATCATGTGTCTTTCAGTGATCCCATTTCCAGACGTTTGGTCCCCAGCAACATGCATCAGTGTCAAAAAGAGACAATGGGAGTCTGTTCTCAGATGAGGGGCTGAGTGAGTGCTGGAGCTCACCGAGCTTTGAATCACACCTACGCACAGTTCAGTTCGCCCCGTGATCTTAACAAGTGCTGTGCTTGCCAAGGAGAGAAAGCACACCTCAGAGCTGAGGGACAGAAATCCATGGGGATGATGAGTGCTCAGGATGGCAGCTCATACGCTCCTCAGGAGCTCCAGCTGTCATGCTGCCCTTGGACTTTCCAGCTGGGAGATGGTGCAGGATGTGTGTGTGCTGGAAGGGCCGTATCAGCTCGCTCTTCAGTAAGTCTCCAGCAGTGCTGGGTCCTCAGCACCCGGCTCCAGTTTTCCTTAAAACTGCCAAGTACAGTATGGATGGGTTGGGGGCAGAAGAGATGGTAGAAGAGATTTTGGGGGCAACCCAGCCCCAAAGCTGTTCTCACACCTGGCTTAGCTCTCTGCGCAAGTCATACTGGGGGGTGCTGTACAGTCAGGGCATCATTCATGGCAACGGGAAGAACAAAAGCCTGGTGAGTAGCAGGAGTTAGGGACTAGCATGGAAGTGTCTGCAAGAGAGGAGGGGAACTTTGTGCTGCTGTGTCAGTGATTTAGAATTTGTATTAATTTTGCCTCCCTTTACTATGAAGCTTTTGTTTCCACAGCTTTTGAATTGCTATTCTTTAACCACAGTCGGTTGTTGTCCTGCTATTTCCCTATTCTAAGATAGCTTTTCCAATGTTTTCCTCTTAATTTCCCTTTATATAAATGGATTGTTTCAAACCCCTAAATTTTGACCAGATATAATGAATCCCAATCTATACACATCTTTCCAAAAGTCTAGAAAGACAGCAAGGCAAAAAAGTCTTTTTAAAATACGGAACATTTGTTATTCCTGTGTTTACAGCAGCATGAATGAATAGGGCAAGCTTTCTTCTGCTGTAGTAACAGCTTTGTAGAACCATGCAGTGTTGTCTGGAGATGCCCTTGTTTCTCCCTCTTTGACAGAGAAACAGAAACCCCCTTTGAAGAGAAACAGCAATTCGAAGTAATAGGGTGAAGGATCATGAAACAGGACATGACAGAGGATGGCTTGTAACCCAAATGGAATGGAGAAAATGAGCAACACATGAGGAATGTAAAGAGAGGGGAGAGGCACATCAAAATCACCTAACCATCTCTGATGTCTTTAGAAATGGAGAGAGACAGAAGAAATAATACATACGACTCCCTTTAAATCATAAAAACTGTTTTTCACAATTCAGTGGAGGTATGAAGGAGATGTCTGTGGAAGGCTGTGATCCCTGCAAAGTCCCTGTGAGTCGCTCAGTGCAAATTAACATTTGGCAAGGGGAAGAAAAAAATACCTTCAGCATTGCTTGGCCTTTTAACTGCATAGACAACTTATCCACACAATGAAAGTGTTCCTCTCTAAAAGGTCACAATCAATATTTGGCATCTTTGGTGCGATGTCCCCTCTCCTTTGTGTCTTCTGTACCCAGCTTTACCTGTCAGAACTAGTTTAACAAATTGCAGTTCATCTTGCTGTTGGAAGTCAGGAGAGCCTTTGCCGTGCTTTGCTGTGCCTCCTTCCACCCTGCTGCAGGGGCTTGGGGCGCTGGGTCCGTGTGTGTGACATGGCACAAACAGCTTGAACTGGCACCATGAGTTTTTGGATCAGTTCAGATTCTGTGTCCAGACATCTGAGCTCCCATGGCAATAAAGTGGTGAGAGGTTTTCTGTTCTGACTTCCTGCTGTGCTGGTGTCCCTCAGAAGAAACTATTCTGTTTCAAAACACTTCTTTCCTTCGCCAATGTAACAGGCTGAGTGTTATCAGGGTAGTGGGATAAGAAGAGTCTCTCCCCTTGAACAGGTTATTGGTAGGTGCCTTTGGATGGATGCACTGACAGGATACTGGGCTAGGTGGACCCTTGGTCCTACCTCCTGAAGCTCCTATGCTGCAGCTTCCAATTTTCCGTGCTGATGCACCTGAAGGGGCGGCTGGGAGTTGGGAGGCACATCGCAAGGCTTCTTGAAAAAGAATTGGAAAATGGCACTTTAAAACAATTATTTTAAATTGAATAAATTTAGACCTTCAAGAATGTGCCTACATGTTTCAAAGGATTCATGGGAAGGAGTCGTTCCTGCCAGCGGTGTAAATGAGGAGTGATTTTCCTGCACTGGGCTGAGTTAACCCAGAGGAAGAAAGGCTCCGTGCTCCAAGTGTGGGGCGTTTTTAGAGAGAGGCACGAGGGCAACAGTTGGAACAAAATCACTTCTAACAGCTGGATTTTCCCACTGCCACATCTTAAAACCCCAGCTCAGCCTCTGAAATCCTGGTCTATGCAGAAAAAGGCACTTGCTGGCCTGTCCACTCACATTGGCAGCGGCGTGCAAGTTGCTAAGGATGATGGAGCCTAGGGCTTTGCTGGTGGGGAATATTTTCCACATCCCATCTGCATCCCTGTAGAACTTGACCATTAGTCAGGCTACTTCTAAATGATGCATCTCTTTTAGAGATTTCTACTGATAACAAATGAAAGAGCAGTTTTTTCTCCTTCCCTCATTATGCAGGCAGCTGTGTGACAGCGCTCTGACAAACTGTGTTATCTCAGGCTTCCAGCTGCAAGCTGTTCTCATCAATACTGCTGCGAACTGTTTCCTACTAACCCCTTCGCCTTTATGCCCATTTTTATCAGAATTTAATTTTAATGTGAGGACAGTCAAATATAATGCCAGATGTGGGGAGCAGATAGTTTCCTTTGTATAAGAACATAGCAGGGGAGGTCTTCTAAAGGACCAGCCGCCCGGTGAGCGGAGGGACTGTGCTGGAATCATTATGTTTGATTCCTGTGGATTATTATTTTTTTTATTAGTAGTATTATTCTAAAGTTGCCATTTCAACCTTTCCTCCCATTTGCCTTGGCACCGAACTGGAAATAGAAATTAAACAACAACAAAAGAACTGTAATGAAAAAGGAAACGTGCATCCCTGGCTCTGAATTCATGTGTGCTGGAAGGTGCTCGGGTGCCTTTTCTTTTGACTCCTCTCAGCTGCTGTGCTGTACCGGAGACAACTGTGAAACAGCTGCAGGAAAATCTTGTTTGGCATCTCCAGAAATGACTTTTTCTGAAAAATGCGATCTTGTTCCCTGGGGTAGAGCACCCCGACCTCGGTCAGGCAAGGTACGAGCAAACCATGGAATCACGGACCAGTTTAGGTTGGAAGGGACCTCTCAGACCCTCTAGTTCCGACCCCCCTGCCATGGGCCTGTGTGCTCAGGATGCAGAAGGGCAGAATACATCTCCCTGGAGCACTGGGGTGGGTTTGCTTAGCTTACAGCACACACGGAGCTGTGTTTTGGCAGATAGGCTGGCTGTTGTTGAAGAATCAGTTCCAGTTTTGCTCAATTGCAAGTGAAAAGAGCCAAGCCAAAACCAAGCTACCCTTTGCAATTTTTATTCTAATAAGCAATGAAAAAAATCCAAGCTTGAGAGAGGAATGCTTCTTTAGCCTGGTGTTTTAGTCATATGCCTCTTTATCCTCATACTTTAGTCATCATTCTATTCTCATCATGGTAAATGCTAGCTCCATACTGAGGCCCACAAACCTGTACTGTATTGTGTTTACCTGCAGGGATTTCTCTGGCCAGGGTGATTTAGGTGCTCCCCACTCCCCCAGACTGTGGCACAACCAACTCCCCTGCTGCAGCTCGTGTACTCCTTTGATATTGGGTTGCTACTTCCCTGCGGGGTGTTCCGCCCAGGGCACTGACCTTACTGAAGGCACGGCGTCTACGATCCTCTTGGACTTTTTGTCACCCTGTAGCTTTTAGAAGGGTTTTAACTCATTTATGACATCAAGCAACTATTAGTTGCACTTTAATAAATGAAGTTACAGTCCCCACAGTATTAGTTTCGTGCTCTTCAGTGGTACAGTAATTTATTAGTCCGAGAATTCTGGTAATTTAGTACTCTATTTTAAGTGGTTCAAGCCTAATTAATAGGATAATCTTTTTGTAGGAGTAATATCATCTATAGCTATATATAGAAAAGCTATGAGATTAATTGGGTTTATATTATTTTAAAACAGACACATGGAAGTGCACACATTGGTGTTGATTTAGGTACTTGATAGGGGCCCCATCGGCCCAAACGCCTGCGTCGCTCCTGCTGGTTTCCTCTCCTGCAGACGTGTGTGCACGTGCCTTTAACCAAGACAAAGCAAATTCGGCTGTGTCTAACAAGGAGAGTGGAATAAGATGTAAGTTTATTGAATAAGGGGGAAAAAATCACATTAACCCCATAAAATACGCAAGGTACACACTTGAAGACCTTCTTTAAAGCTATTGTGGAAAAATATCTGTTCTTGTCAAAAGCTGTCCTGCATTGCTAGTGAAAAGGTATTAGGTGCAGGTGTCAAACATGCCTAATGAGGCATGAGGAGTCGACAGCAAAATAACAGAGATTATAGGTACAGAGGATTGTGAATGAAGTGTGAATAGCAGCCTGGATGTATGAGTGACACAGAAAAGAGGAGAAGACAGGCAAGAAGAAAGAAGATCCATCACTCACTTAAGGAGAATGGACATTTTGAATCACTTGATTGATATCTTCCCATCCAGTAATCCTACAACTTTTAAGATCTACATTTAAAAATAACCTAAATTGTTCCTCCAAGAAATCATGAGTTTATTATAGGTCTTCAGGGTATTTTGCCTAACTCTGAGAGCAGAGGAGAAACATAATAAATGGCTCTGTGTGTGTGTGTATTAGCACAGAGAAGGTTTGGGCACACCAATCTGCTTTGTCAAATTAACAGCCTGTTTATGAAGTTAAAAAAGATTCAAGCAACAGTATTTAAACCCAAAACAATTACTCATTCCATTCATCATCTAGAAGTAATTTATAGTGAAATTGTATGTAAAAGCATCTCCATTTCATCTGGAGGCAAATACGAAGGCCAATTTTTAAGGAATTGTTATGGGGAAAGTTGATGTTCCTGATTTTTTTTATTGCCCAGCCCTCCTCTCCATCTGTTGCTTTCTTCTGTTGTATGGAGTCAAAAAAGCCTCTTTATGTCTAAACCATAAATCTAAAATGCTTAAGATGTGAGTAATTTCATAGATGAAATTCCAAATGTTATTGGTGTTATGAAAATGTCTGGACAGCTAATGTCAGAGTTAAAGCCTTCTCCCTGATATATATCCATCCCAACATAAAACTCCGCGCTAATAAGCTGTTGTGCCTTTCTTTGGTCTCCATCGAAATGAAACAGCAGGGTAATATTTAAAGTGTGTATGGGGGAGACAGAATACCTTGCCTCTTGGCTAAGAAAAATAATTATCCTGCTCAGATAATTCATGCTGTTGGCACATTGAGAAACAGCCCCGGGGCTCAGCCTTGCTTCCTTTGAACTCGGTGGGAGTTTGGGGATTGACTTGAATGGGAGGAGGTCCTCGCTCTGTGGGTGTGTATGGTGCCATCCAGGGCTTCTTGGGCCCCTACGGTGCCCACAGCCACACGACAGCGCCTCAGTGACAAGGGCCAGGGGGTTTTCTTTGCTGGGTAAAATGAGCAGAATCCAAACCTTCATGGACTGACACAGGGCCAGGGGGGGAAAGGCAGAGAAGCTGTGACTGCTGCTAACGCCAGGTAGCTTTGGGGTCACTTTGCCAGGCTGCTAGGAGGGAGGCACATCCCTTTCTTGTCGCAGTTTCAGCGAGGACAGTTTGGGGTGGCCTTGTGTGGTCCCAGCACAGTGCCAGCACTGCTCCCATGGCTGTGGGGTGTCCCTGCGCTGGATGCAGCCGCCGGTAATTGCCCGAGCGAAGGTGGCAGCAGATGGCTTCCCACACACACCTTTTCCCTTCAGGTTTCCAATACACGAATAACAAAAAGTTATTTAAAAACAACAACAATAACAATAACAAAACCCCACAACCCCCACCTACTGGGAGTTGTTTCCCCTCAGGTTAGATAGATAGATAAATGAAGTAATAGGTAGACCGCCTTCATTTTGGGGGGGCGAGGGGGTGTTGACTGCTGTTTGCTTATACCCCAGCGGTGTTAACAAGCGGTAGATTGTTAGTGACAATCACACACTCTCTGGCACTTAAAGCAGAAGGCTTGATTTAATCGCAGAGCTGTCATTTATTATTCTGTTGTGCTATTCCGCAGGGGGAAGCGACTGATCAAGCTCCTGCTCCCCAGAGCAGAGGGCTCTTTTTTTTTTCCTCTTCTTTTTTTTTTCTTTTTTTTTTTTTTTGTTATGTCTAAATCCTCAATACAAATTGCAGTATTTCTGGACTCCCAGCGGGACCCATTAGTGCCTGTGGGGCATTAAAGATCATTAATAGTGCTGTCAGATGGGGAGAGAGAGAGAGAGGGAGTGAGAGACAGAGGAAGCCAGCAAGCCAGCCAGTTGCTTAGCTTTCTCAGAAATCGGAAATTAATACATCTGCTTCATTAATACTGGCCTGTGTTTGATGTTTGTTAGCTGGCAACTTTAATGATGTAGGTTAGCACCAGTCGGGTGCTTGCATGAATTGGATTCTTTCAATTACCTAAAGTTCCTTTTCCCCATCCTCCACCCCCCTCTTTCTCTGCCCAAAAAGTCAGCCCTTAATTAGCAACTCTAAAAGAAGAGGAAGAAGCAGGAAAAAAGGCTGGGGTTTTTCCTTCCCCTCCCCAAGTGTGACAGCCACGATTTGCAACCCTGCCTGTATCCCATTAACTGTAGCTCTCTTCCAAGCATTTAACTGTATGGTAATCGAGAAGAAATGTTTTAATCACTGTGAACAACATGTTAATCAGTGCTGTGACTGAACACTAGGTATTAATTGGGTTAGGGTAAAGTGCTAATGTTTGCATCCAAGCCTGCTGCTGTCGAGTGCAAGGAAGACACAGATTTCAGTGCTTTTGGCAGCTATGAAGCCCAAGGCAGCTTTGACTGGCAGGGTGACGGGGAGGAAGGAAGGGCTTCAGCCCATGGACTGAACTTCCGTGTGTCCCCAGCTTTACTCCCCTTGTCTTAACCAGCTGTCATGACCAGCAAAGCTTATCCAAAGCTTCTCTTACTCTTCTCCTAGTAGACTCAGTAGCCTCCCTGTCTTTGCTTGGATGGATCCTAGCACAGGGGCTGAGGTCCTTCTTGCATGCTTTGTGGATCTTGTGAAGAGCATCCAAGAGTGGTCTTCTCTGGGGCTGCTCCATGCATTAATCTTACCTCATTGATCCCTGTGCATCACATTGTTTCAGGCATTTCACAGTGGAGGTCTGGGAGCTATACCCAGCCTGCAAAAGGTACCAGCATTGTCTAGTATGAGTCAGTCTTCTTTCCTAACCCATGGACCTGTTCCTTTCAGAACATCTATGTGAGACCCCCCAGCCTGTAGTTGCATCAGGACAAGGGAAGTTGGCTATCAGTAGCTGTCAAGGTGTTGCTGCTGTTTCCTGGAGAGCTGCCCAGCAGAAAGGCAGAAGTCATGACCTGAGGTTTTGTGGAAGACTGTAGTAGGTAACACCCTGTCCTACTGTAGTGCTGCTTCTGCCTGATGTCTGGGTTACACCTCAAGCCCATCACTTGCTGCTTCTCTTCCCCCCCCTGCTAGATGGTATTAGCTGGTAGCTGCACTCTTCCAGACCTGAGAAGCCATGACATTCAAGGAATTTGCATTGAAAGCTTTTGGTGCTCTTCCACCTGCAAGCCATCATCCGGGCAGGCTGAGGTTGGGTCTGACAGGACCATGGCAGCGTAAAGACAGTGGCATGAATTTCAAAGGCAAGCTACATTACCTCTGGAGGGGGTTTTGGTTTGTTTGTTCCCCTTGGTGTAGCTTCAAAGGATCAGTATGAAAAATGGGTTGTTTTCCATGAAGAATCCACCATTAGTAGAAATCACTCTGTAAAATGGCCCAGCATTTGTAGGAGTGGCTGATAGATGCTGTTTAAGGTAGACAACTCTGTTACTCAATTAGCCATGAACCATTTGGGATACTGGAGGATACAACACGTCTAAAAAGAAAAGGCAGGTTGCTTTGGTTTTGGCAATTGCCTTCTCTTTAAGGCTTAAACTAGACTAGAGGAGATGAGGCTAAAATTGAGAGAAGAATTTGTATTTTTATCACATCCACAACACCGTTCCTTGTTGCAGCCTGTCCAGGCAAATCTTTAAGAGCAAACACCAACCAACCAGATGATCAATGAGGAGACCAGGAGCTGGTGTCTGGCAGGTATCATGATTAGGTGACTCCACTAGTCTAAATTGGAAAAGCTTTCCAAGGTTCATCTTTGTTTATGTCCCTTCGTACAATTGTTTTGCATCTTTAAAGACCCTTGAGGAAAAAGTGCCATCGAATGAGAGGCCATGGATGGGGCCTTGGTGGACTCACAGCTCTGCCCCAGCATCTCTGTGATGCAGATAAATCAGGGCTGGGCTCTCCGAGGTATTGAGGTGCCAGCTCCCATAGAAATGAGATGGAGTTAAAGGGCAAAACTCCCACAAGGATGAGTCTCTCCTTTCACTGTTTCTAAAGAGAGAACGCTTCTCTCTCTTTCTCATCTTGGCCTTTTACACTCTGAGGGTGTGCCTGTGTGACACATCGTGTCCTGCAGAGAAGCAGAGTGTAACAGCAGTGGCTTGCTGCTCAGCATGCACATCTCATGCCTTTGAACATCAGGACCTGGCAGTGTGCTCATGCACCCTCCGGTCTTTAGCCTGTCTGGCGGTGCTGGAGCTCTGCTGCCTTGACCTCGCTCTGCTGAGCTGGGGCAGAAGCAATGCTTCTGGTCTCTTCTGCAGTGAGGGACTTGCCCCAGTTGATCGTGGTGTAACTGAAAGCAGACCCATTTAATTTCAGGTGTCACCCAGTTTAAAACTCATTGTCATCTACTCTAACGTGCTCAGTGTTGCCTTGTGATGTTAAAGCTGTGCTGTGAAGGCTCATGTGGCTTCTTCACATCTCTGCTCTGAATGTTTTAGCAGTTTTCTCTTACATGTGCCACATTTTTTCTTGTATCATCATATGGTGTGAACAACCTCCTCTCTCTAGTGACTTCATGGGAAAAGTCACAAATTCAGCTTTCATACCGTGGTGCTAAAACACAAGGTTATGTCAGATGTAGGTTATTCCAGTGCTGATATTCCCTCTATCACATCAAGAAGAACTAAGACAGTGGTTCCTTGAAAGGTAAATCTGGGTTTGGGCATTTCATTTTGGACTTAAAAACCCACATGGTCCTTTGTGGAGCCAGGTGTTGAACTCAGTGATCCTTATGGGTCCCTTCCAGCTTCGGAGATTCTAGGAGTCTGTGACACAAAGTGCTGATGTACTAAACACCCTGCTGACTCAAATGTAGTAAAAAATCTAAAAGGAGTAACTGTCCCAGAGAACATTCTGCTGGAGCAAGGATTGTCACCCTGATCACACCTTGGTTCAGGCATCCCCTTTCCCCCCACAGCTAAGACAGGAATGTATTTCTTACCAGTTTGTTCCTGCCCAGTTCAAATACAATAGGTGGTGTCTGAACGTACAGCAGAGTGGTCATCCTGCAGTAATGAACATGAAACTGTGGCCTGATGCTTCCAGCTTTTAAAAATGATCTTCAAGGTATGATACCAGTGAAATCATTTCACTAAAGTACTCTGAGACTCTCATTCTTCTGTTACAAGTCAAGGACCTGAGACATGCTAGGGCTTCCCTGGTGTCCTGTGATAAACAGGGCAAAGCCAGGATTAAAATCCACAAAGCCATCCTGTGCTCTGCCAGTGAAGTCGTTCTGCTTTCTCTTCTGCTTTAAGAGCTGCACACTTTTTCCCCCAAATCTACCGTACTGCCGGCTTCCAGTCGCAATATGGAGTGTCTGAGCATCTGAAACAGAGCTGATGGGTTTTCTGGGAATATTTCTTACGGGTAGCAAAAGCTCCACCTGGACAAATGGTAACCAACAGAAAGAAAGGGAGAAATACCTCTATGTGCCTCCAAAAGTATCAACTGAGAAACGCCTTTCCAGGGAGGATAGTTGGACTGTAACGACTTGCCTTGCTGGGGAGGCTGGTCAGCACTCAGTGATGCTCATTGTGAGCTGATTTAGTAGGTTCAAGTACGACTTTATTGCTGTGTCTGTGCCTCTTCCCTTCCCACCGGTAGGAAAACATTCATTGCCTTTGCTGTGAACACAAGCCCAGTCTGGCGCCGCTGGTTTCGTGTCCAACCCCTGTGAGTTAATATCCACAGCAGAACTGAGCTCCCGAGTAGGTTAACATCCTTGTAAGTGAGACTTTTATTATATGCAATGTTGTAATTGGATTTTTTTTTTATTATTGATTATGTGGTTAACTTTCCTTCTCACAGCAATAAATCCCAGCCAGCGTTTAACTTTATAAAATGAGGAAAGTATCATGTGAGGATTGACCCTTCCCCTGCACCCTCTCTTTTTTCCCCCTGTTTTTGTTGGGTTTTTTCCCCTGGGTTTGCACCTTCTGTCTGTCCTGATTTCTGCCAGGTGAACCACTGGTGGGGCTGTGTTATCCCTGACAGCTGAGTGCTGCAGGAACATCTCAGGCGTGCTTGACAATGCCAGGCCGGTTCAGAGAGGGTTCAGAATTTGGCTTTTGCCAGTGCCAGCAATTATGAAAGAGGCATACTCAGCTTTTAGCACTCAAGTGCTGATGGACAAAGTGCTGGTTTAACAGATCTTCCTAATGGGGAGCAGGTGAATAAATACACGATTAGAGAGTCCTTCACAAGAACAGCCTTATTATGACATACTGTGTAGGGTTTGAATTCCTTGAGGTTGTGGGGTTTTTGTTACTTTTTTTTAACTGATGATCTCAATTGCATTTAAAAATACGTGTGTGATTCCCAAGATTTCAACTGATATAAAATCAGAGTGTATGTAAGCACACGGGATGGGTCTGTAGTCTTTCCAGGTCACCTGAGGTTACCGACAGGCAGATGGTGTGAGGTTCAAGCTCTGACCGTTCTCATCGACTTCAACAAGCAAAATTCAGGCTTTCAGTGCTGATCGGGAGGTTTGTATGCACGAAGGATGAGGGGAACTCGTGTTGGGAGATGTACAGATAACTTCTTTCTTTATTTTTCTAATTGAGTACAAGGAAAGCCTGTGTGCAATCAGAGAACAGATTATATTCCCTTTACCAGTGATGCCCTGACAAGACGAAGCTGTGTTTAGCAGAACAAAGGGGTATAGATCACTCGGAGTAAAAAGGTCAATAGTCTCTATCCCTAATGCTGCATTTGTAAGACATTTAGCTGTTAATAGCCCTCCTTTGTTGGCCTAATTAGGAGGCAAAGGATACATTTGTGGATGGTGCTGGTAGCACAGGTAATGAGGGTCCATTCCAAGGATGGGGTTTTGAATCCGGGTCTGATCTGGAGATGAATCACTTGAAAGGGAAGCTAGAAATTGTGGGTGCCCTTAATATTTTCTGTAGAAACCTCTAATGAACAACTCGGTGCCCTTCAGAGTCATGGCCTTATTTTACAGCTGGGGAGGGTATCTT
>NC_140104.1:8384750-8414750 GCF_964237585.1 Gallinula chloropus
GACACTGCTGCCAGATGGTTTTCAGGGACAATCCTTGAGCAGATCCAAGAGCGTGTGACCAGCATACAGAGCTGTTCTTGAACAGCGCCGTACATACTGGCAGAGAGGAAAACTCACTTGGAGCTTATGGAGCGTATTGGCAGGGCCATCGGAGCTCATCTAGTTCCTTGCTGTCTGACTGGCCGGCCAGGAAATGGCGCTCGGCCCACATCTGTGGGACTGCTGCGGGGAAGGACAGAAGGACATGCCAGCAGGGTCCCGCTGACAGAAGATTAGCAGTCTGGCTGGCTGGCAAGATGCTGCTGGGCAAACCTCCGCAAGTAGGGATACTGCACATGAATTATATGGTTCTTGGGTGAAAGTTCAGCGGGGGCACGCAGCCATGAGAGATGGGGCTGCTGTTTCTACCCGCTAGAAGCAAATATACCAGCCATGGTGTGTTAGAGCTGGAGGGACAGGAGCCTTTCCAGCTGCCCTTCAGCAGCCCAGAGCCTGCACACCATGATGACCAAACCGTGCTAGTTGTTTCCTTTCCCAGCTCTATCCCAATCGCCTCGTTGGCCAAGCAGCAAAAGGGATGGATGGGTCAGCTCTGCGTTGTTCCAAGGTGTACTCAGGGTGGAAATGCTTTGGTTAGGACTGTGCTGGTTTTACATTAATTGAGGGTTGTGAGTCCGTGGCACATCGTAAAGTGGGCCTGAGTCTGGACATCTCTGTGTCATCTTCACTTGGTTCTCCTCAGAAACGGTGGGCCTTGTGCTTGGGTAGTATCCAGGCAAGAATTTTAGGGGAAGAGGCCACAGACCTGTGTTCCTCTGGAGCACAGCTTCCTGCAGATAGTGCTTTTGCCTCCTCCTTTATCATTTTTGTCATTCTGGTCTGCCTGGCAATGATATTTTACATCTGGCATTACTTTAATAATAAAAATAAAAAAGGGGAAAAGATTTCTTGATAGCTGTGTGTATATATTTGATACAATCTCCTTTTACTGAGTGTAAGGCCATTGGAGGAACGGGTTATCTCAGGGCTGCAAACCGCCATTCTGTTAGTCTGTTTGAAGTTATCTAGAAAGTCTATTTGAAATATAACCTTCTTCTCCCCCTCCCTCTCAGCCTTCCTTCCCCTTAAATATATTTTCAGGCCCAGATCAAAACAAGGCTGTACCACAATGCAAAAACATTATTTAAAGAGGCTTTATTTGGAGGTTTTATTTTTAGCTTGTTCTGGTAAGCAGGGCTGGTCCAGCTTGATTCTAACCTTTATGCAAATTTAACTATAATTCAGCACAATATTTATAAGATTCAGAGTTAATTAAATCCCAGTGGAGATCAGACCCTGTATGACCTCATTACAGTTATACACAACCGCCTAATTTCCCAGAACAACCGCCGAGTGGAGGGTGCGCTAATTTAGGGAATGTATGGACATATGTACTGTCTAGATGTCTGTCTGTTACAGCTGAAATGGCAAGATTACTGCTCCTCACTTCAACGAACTCTTATTGAAAATCACATTAGCTTTTGTTAATAGACTTTTTTTTTGTTCCGCTGGATCTTTAATCGATAGAAATAAAATTAAAGAGACATTAATTATCAAGCCTTGAGTTCCTGAGCTGGAAGGCATTTTAGAAATGCAAAGTATTATTATTGCTATTAATTTTAGTAGATAGGCCTCATTTTTTTTCCCCTAGCTAATGAAGAATTTAGGTGGATTTCACCTGTGTGCAAAGGGGCTGGCTCGAGGCCCCTTCCACTGCTTAAGTCTTATTTTCAAGGCTTCAGAGTAAGGCTGAGATGATTCATGGGGTGAGGATGGGAAGCTGTGAGCAGCTGAAAACGAAGTCAGTTTTTCTGTCCAGTACATGCAGTCTGGAATGTGCAGACACGCATGGATGTGTAAACACGATTTGGTTTTTTGTTCCGTTTTTAATCTGAGTACTTCTGGTCTTGTGCATGTGGGCTTGTAGGCTTTTGTCTCTTGCTGCTGTGAGCACGTGAAAAGTGGGAGCGGGAATTTCTCAAGCAAACATTTGCAGAAAGACTTCACACAGGGGTTGGAAGGAAGAACTGTGTTTGGATACATGGCAGTGCAAAGTTGACTGAGAACATGATTTGATTGTGAGGAGATTTCACTGTACTTGTACTGATTTCATTCAGGAGAAAACATCCCTACTGCTTTACCTATGAAAACATAACACTATTATCTAGGAAAAATATGGAATTAGAGTGTTTGAGACCCTTCCATGCAGGTGACAAAGCAATTGTTTGTGGGTCCTCCTTGGTGTGGTAGGGTGGGGGGTAGCAAAACAAGCCAGCAGAAGTGACTACAAGTAACTGGTTCTTGATTTGCCAACCTTCTTTATTTTCATAATCATATTTAGAACTGAATCTTTTAGTTTGATATATATAAAAAACCTCCCTTCGGTTTTTTCCTTGTTTGTTGGTTTAGTTTTTCCTTTCGTTATCTCTCCGTTTCTTTTCCTCATGAAAGGGATGAAAGGTAGGAACAGGAGTGTCTGCTCTGTCAGTGTGGCTTTGCACTCTCAGTGCATAAATATTTTCTCCCATTTATCCACAGCAGGCACATACAGACTCTCACTAGCAATCCCACCTGCCACTAGAAGTCAGCCACCTGCAGTGTTTGAGTGGGATGGGCTCTGAGTGGGATGGGCCCTGAGTCGTATAGGCCCTGAATGGGCTGGGCCCTGAGTCGGATGGGCCCTGCGTGAACTGGGCTCTGAGTTGAGTGGACCCTGAGTCGGATGGGCTCTGAGTAGGCTGGGCCCTGAGTCGGATGGGCCCTACGTGGACTGGGCTCTGAGTCAGATGGGCCCTGAGCCGGATGGGCCCTGAGCCGGATGGGCCCGGAGTCGGATGGGCTCTGAGTCGGATGGGCCCTGAGTCGGATGGGCCCTGAGCCGGATGGGCCCGGAGTCGGATGGGCCCTGAGTTGGATGGGCCCTGAGCCGGATGGGCCCGGAGTCGGATGGGCTCTGAGTTGAGTGGGCCCTGAGTCGGATGGGCCCTGAGTGGGCTGGGCCCTGAGTCGGATGGGCCCTGAGCGGGCTAGGCCCTGAGTCGGATGGGCCCTGAGTGGGCTGGGCCCTGAGTCGGATGGGCCCTGAGTCGGATGGGCCCTGAGCGGGCTAGGCCCTGAGTCGGATGGGCCCTGAGTCGGATGGGCCCTGCAGGGACCTGTTGCACCTTAGGTCAATAGGTATTAGGGCACAAGCACAAAGTTCTTACTGAGTTTATGAAACAAGGTGCACACTGGAGTTTGCAACCCAAGAACATCACAGCTTTGTGTAACATCAGAGACAAGGAAATGAAACTGCAGCATTTCCATTCACAACAGAGAATGGGCAGTGCCCATCGTCGTTTCTTTGTCAGTGCTTGGTAGGAGCATGCCCGCGTCAGATGAAAGGGTGAGTAAAACCTGTGAGGTTTTGATGATCAGGAATGACATAGGTGAAGATGCAGCAAATACAGTGCTGGGGAGCTTACAGAGCAATGAATGATGGGACCTCTGATCTCCGTGCCCACACCTTTGTAGGGGAGGGAAGGCAGCTGCAATCTGTTCTGTTTAACATGAGCTAAGCACAGCCCCTGGGCTGTTTGTAAGCTGCCAGGGAGCTTTGCATTGCACAAACCTTGGGCACCATGCTGAATTTTGTGGCTGTGGCCATGGTGCAGGATTTGACAGGTTAAAGGATAGAAAAGGGTGGGAAGTTCCTTAAATACCTTCCTGCCGAATTAAGAACAGTACCCATAGGCAGGTAAAAACTGCTCGGTGAATGGGGATTTCAAACTGTGGCACTTTTGTTCCCTTCCTCCAGCAGCAAACTAAAATGTAATTCTGTGCCTGGGATGCAAAATGCCAGGAAAGGACCAGTGGATGAAGAATATCATCAGTGCTAGCAGATACACACAAAAACAAAAGCAAAAAGCCCAGCAGGCCAGGGAGGACAAAGTCTTTAACACAGAAGCACCCTTTAAGAGCTTTGTGAGGGCCTGTGGGGATTTTGTGGTGGGGTTTTTTGTTGGGTTTTTTTGGTTTGGTTTACACTGTCTTCAGAGTTGCTCTAGTTCATTAATTTTTAACAATTTATCAGTATGGGAAGATAAATCCCCTGCAGTCCCTTTTAATATATTTTCTTCTTCTTTTCAAGTAAATGATTGATGAGTATCAATAGGATTGTTCAATACAGAGTGGTTGCTAATGTAGGGACCCTGTAGCCTGAGGGTTCCTACCGTAGTTTATAACCACGTACAGATTGGCTGGTTAAGATCTTAAGTAACCAAAGCTGTAAAAGTTTATGTGTATATGTGGGTGGGGGAACAGTGCGAGCTTACAAGCAAGCAAGGCACATTTCCATTAATCATGTTGCTTTCCTTTTGGCTACTGGATTGGGCAATGTGTCCTTAGCTATGCAGGCTGGGTGGGGAAGAGTTTCTCTATGTTAATGTTTGCCTCTGGAAAACAGGGCCTGGAGCTTTGGCATTAGGTCTCGGTGAGGAGGAGGTGTGGTCTGCTGGTTGGGGCACAGCACGAGGGTTTGGCTGATCAGGGTTCTGCTTTCATCCCTGCTGTGGGTTTGCTGCATTACACCAAACATACTCTTTAAGTTCTTCACTCTGAGGGTGGTGAGACCCTGGCACAGGTTGCCCAGAGAGGTGGTGGAGGCCCTGGTGGGGTGAAGGGGAATATCCCTGAAGATACTCAAGGTCAGGCTTGATGAATCTCTGAGCAACCTGATCTAATTAGAGGTGTCCCTGCTCACTGCAGGGGTTGGACTGGATGGTCTTTGAAGGTGCCTTCCAACCTAATACTGTCTTTGGTTCTGTGATTTGGTCATCAACTTGATTTATCAGTGTCCAGTGTGTCAGGGCGACTTGTCACTGCATTATGTGGCCTGTGTGCTTCTGCCCCAGGGGCTGGAGCTCACAGTGTCTTCACACCATGAGGACTCCTTTAACTTTGGATGCCACCATCAGTATCAAATTAGCATAATTGCTTGGATCTCCAGGGGCAGACAAGGGCCCCTTTTGGTAGGTGCTGAGCATCACAAAACAAAGATAGTCCCTGCTGTGATCTCACCCTTTCAGGAATTAGAAAACAGATGTGCAGACACGGGAGATGCAGGGAAGCTATGGAGACAGCGCTGGCCAGCACACTGGTGAGTGGTCTTGAGACACCAACCACCAAACTACTGTCGAGTATTTTTCAGTTTCATTTAGTATCTTGGGTCTTAAAGGAAGACAAACTGTAGAGCGGCTCGAGAGCGTGAAGGGTCCTGGCACCATCGCGGGGCAGTGTAAGATGAGAACTAGGTGTGCAAGTCCCTCACACCCGTTGTGAGAGTCATCACATCTCTGTAAGGCTAGGTTGTACAGCCTGTGTGTCACTAAATTAAACCATATATAATGTAATGTCTGCTGGCTTTTAAACACAAAGCTGAGACAAAAAGGACTTCGGACATCTCCATCAACAGACAGTGCCATGGAGATCCCATGGATCCTTGTGCTTCAGTTTTGCAACACATAAGTCAAAGCAGAAATGAAGTCAATACAAATATTGTCTGATGTTTCTTTGAATTGGGAAATTTCTGGTACTTCTATTTTAAAATTGCTTTTAAGGACAGAGCTGTGATGGGTTCTAAAAACAGATAATGAAAAAACCCCAAGCTCCCCAACAGAATAGAAGTGGGTCTTGCGTTTCAAACTCTGCATCAAATTCTTATAGCAACCTATGTTTGTAATAAATAAGGGAAGTTTCTGTGGTAGCAAGATAACTCCTACAGCAAATGTGTATTTTGTGCAATTTTTCCACAAAAAAGAGAATTCTTTTCCCCGCTAACACAACAGCTGAGATCCATATCCCTACTGCTGTCCAGCACTTCTACACTGTAGCATTTTAAATTTCCAGAGCCACAGATTGATTGATTCCTCCACAATTCCTTCATCTTTTAGGGTTTTTTTCAGTATTTCGTTCCACTTCTCTGAAGGGGGTACTAAAACCTCACCCCATTTTCACTGGCTTAAGGTCACCAAATGAAGCCCTGGCTTTCTGTTTTTGTGACCTGCACTGAGACCTCTAAACCAGGCTACCTCATACTGCACAGAGGTGGGGAGTGATCTCATACAGGGAAGGGACAGGGGCAAAAACGACTTTATAGGTGGCAAAGGAAACATTAAAGAAATCCATTTGTGGGTACGTATTCTCTCCAAACAGATGAGGCAATTAAAGGAGAAAACACGACAACAAAGGAGAAGCAGTCTCTACTAACATTTGCTCAGTGTGAATCTCGGGTTTCTCTGTGGGAGTTATTTAAATTTACACCAGTGAAAGAGGCAGTGAAAGTGGCTTTCCACAGCCCGATGCCCCACATCTCCCTCTGCCATAAATTAACCTGCTTTCCCAATGACTTCACCACGCTAACTCCCTGGAGCAATTGCTGAGATGACAGAACTCTGCATTGGTGTCTGGTGCCGGTTCCCCAGACCTGGCTCTGGACAGAGTTTTAGGAGTGATTAATTCCTCAGCTCACACCCAGAGCTTTGCATGGACAAACAGCCCTGTTTGCTCCATGAGACGAATTGCAGAATGAGGACCCCGCAGTCTGCAGCTAGGGAAGGGCAAGGTTGCTTTGCTGCTGGGAGATTCTCTTTTGAGAGGTCTAAATTACAAAGCTGTTCGTTTTGTTTAAAGAAAGATTATGATCTCTGGAAGAAATACAGTACTGGAAGCAAGAACACACTCGGTGCTCGGAAGTGTTTGGCGTATTGGGCCCAACTGCCAAGGAAAAACCCCTCCCAAACAGTGCACCAGCCGTTAAATAAAAGTATTCACTGAGCCCAGAGCGGCAGAATTATTTGGAAAAAGTTAAGTCCTGTGAAGATAAACAATTGGCTTAGTTTAACCATCCTGCTATTTGTTACGGCCGCTATCGATCTCTTGATTGCGCCATTGCCAGGGAGAGCTGTGACGGATCACTGACCACCCGGGAAGGGCTCAGGACCCGAGGGAGCCCCGGGCTCTGCAGCAGTAGCCACAGCAGGGTGGCACGGCCGGCTCGCCAGGGACTCTCGCGTTTAGCCTCCCTCCAGCCTGATGACGATGATATACAGAGCCCAACCATGTATCAGTGCAGGGAAATGTTATAGGTTTATGAGGAGAGTGATTAAAAATGTATCAAAGAGGCTTGTAAAGCTTATGGTTCAAGTTAACTGTATGAAGTAAACAGCCTTTAAGTGTCTCTTGGGACTGTGACAGATAGTCTGTGGGTGTTACTGCAACATGGTACTAGTGATTGTTCTGGCCATCCCAAACTAATCACCATCTGTGTGTATGAGCCTCTTGGGAGCTCCTGGTTGTTGGACAATCATGGTTGTTAGCATTTTTAATCAGTTTCTGTGCAGCACAGATAGAAACCGTATGTTCCAGCCTTTATTTTCCCTACTCGTGGAGAATTACTTATTGCAGCACTAAAAAGGGGATGTGGGAGTTCCTGCTAATTTTAGAGGGTTGCATTCACCTCGTGCACCCAGTCGTGGTGACACTTCCCTCAATGTTCCCTGCCCCTGCTCCGAAGCGCTACGGTAAGAACCGCGCTCTTGTTTTGCTGCTGGCAAGGTGGATTGAACCCGAGTCCTTCGCTCTGCCTGGCAAACACGCTGACTCCTCACAGCCACGCTTCCCGCCTGACTCAAAGGCGCTGACACAAATGCATAACATTCGGGATCACGGTCGGGGAGATGGAGTTGGGGCATTTATTGTCCTTCTTGGTAGCGAGCAATAGCTGCTGAAGTAGGAAGAACCAGAGCAGATCATTGCCTGGAGCAGGAGACTCTGTGCAGTTGAAGTTATAGGCCCTGGGAGAGTTCCCAGCTGTACTTGCCTGGCTGTCGATGCAAGAGACACTGCAGGCGAAGATGGCTCAGAGACGTGAGGGGCAAAACAGGGAGGGAGAGAAGGATGGCTTAGATCCAGGCTCTGAGGAGCAGAGTCGATGCTAAAAAGAAAAAGCTCTTCTCTTGTTCTGTACTGAAGTGCAGCTCATCTCGACAATTAATCCTTTAAGAATTAAAATCTGGGGGCCTGGATCTGCACTCTGCAGTCGTTTGACATCTGTGCAGAGTGGCTGGAGAAGCGCTGCCGTACTGGGTCTGCTGGAGCTTTGCACAAGCTGAGCCGGCTCTTCACGTGTGAGGCTGCAGGCAGCACAGCCCAGAAAGTGCTGAATTGTCAAACTGGCATCGCATCTAGTGCCCCCCCTGTCCCCAAATCCCTTCCCCAGCCCCAGATTTAGCTGTTAAGGACCAAACAAAGAATGTGAAGGTGTAGAAGAGAAGGCAGTTATTGTACACTGGAGGTAAAGAGAGAAATAGTGAGCAGACTAAATTCCTTCCTGTTGTAAACAAGCTGGAGTTCTCGCCTTAAATGAAATGTCTTTTTTGTTTCCATTATCAACGTTGCCATCAGTTTTCTTGAGCTCTGTTCTCCTTTTTTTCTTTTTTAAAGGACTTGTTTCGGGCTTCTTATTAATTTCCCTTTAGCCGCGAGGGTGTGAAGCCGAGGGGCGGTGCACTGCTGGTAGGTTTATTATTAGTTGTTGTTGCTATGTCTGTGCATCTGTGCGAGCAGGAGCAGGTTTTGAGCAACGAATTCGAATGAATAGAGCCGTTTGCTGGTGCACAGACAGGTGGCCTGCTGGAGTGGAGGGTGAGCCATTCTCTGCATCCTTTGGGTGATGGGTCTGATATATTTATTCATGTTTGTTCTCTCCAGTCCCTTCTATGAATTGTGTAAAGTTTAAATCTAAAGAGTTCCATAGTCGGTACCATGCTTGCAGTGTTGAAAGGTGCTCTGTGGCTTCCCACCCTCCTTGCTGAGACTGGAAAGGGTCGTCTCACTGGAAGCTGCATTCTGGCGCTTGCAGACCCTGTTGACGAGCAATTTCTGTTTTATCTGTTGTCAGAAGGGACCATTGTATGTGATTAGGTGTATATTGATTACCTGATTTAAAACACAGATGTCTCCATGTTGACTGTGCTGTGCTGCTTGTCTCTATCGAAGCACTGGTGAAGTCCAAGTGCATCCCAGTGCAGTCCCAATGCAGTCCCCGTGCATTCCCCGTGGAGACCCAGTGCACTCCTTGGCATCATGCAGCAGAGTGGGTTTTGGGCCCTTTTGAGTGTGATTTGGTGTTGCTGTGCTCCAGCCTGGTGACCCAAGTGAAAGGTGTAGCGTACCAAAGACTCTGTGCAGGGTGTGAGCAGTGCTGCAAGTCAGGTACTATCACAGGAATCATACTGCAATCGCATTTACACCAACCTATGTATTCCTTCTGGAGCATTATTGAGAATTCAGAGAGCTAATGGACCAAGCAGGTTGTAAGACCCATAATCACCCACACTGTGTCTCTTAAATGCCTGCATCTTGATCCGTCAGCCTTGAAGATCATCATGGGTCTGTGTGGAATGACAAAAGCCCTTTAACTGCTCCGTATTAACTAACATATTAGAGCCCCCGTGACATTATCATTGTGTCTGCACTTGAGAACACTTTGTTGGTTATAACAAAACATGCTCCCAGCTGCTGGTAACCCAACTGTGTTGCCAAATTCATCACCGCTCAGAAAGCAGGAGGTCACGCTGGGTGGAATCTGGGCTTGCAAACACGCTTCTGCTGGAAACCAGCAGGGCCCAAGCTCAAAGCACGGGGCCTCTTCTTATAAAATTAAACCAGGGTTTTCACCAAAGTGGCTAAGCCTGGCAATTCTGTTCCTTTTAACTTCCAGTCAGAGAAGGTTTGCCTCCACCCCATGGGGAAGGAGAAGAGCCAGACTGTGAGGGGAACAGAGCTCAATGATGAGGTGCCTGTTTCAAGGATGAGGATGGCTCCTTGCCGTGCCTGGGTGGATCGGTAACCACGTTTGCTGGTTTGCATTAGACTCAGATCTAGGCTGGAACAGGGGAGCCACTCCCTTTCTTGTACAGGCCACTGTAAATGTTCAGACAGTAAGGATTTGCTTTGACATGCAAATCAGAGTGCCAGAGGCATTCCCAGGCTCTTGAGGAAGGTTGTCCTAGGTGTTTGAATGGTCCTGCTGCTGCATCCCACATGGTCCTCGCTTGGCCCAGGAGGCAGACGGTTCCTGGGATGGTTTCAGCCGCTCCATGCCAGCTCACCCTGCTGCCTGGGAGCTTTCTCAGATATGTTTCATTAGCCTGGATTGAAGCAAATGTCTGCTTCTACTTCTTAATGTAGAAGCAAAATGCTGGGCAGGTATCTCCTTGCAGGGCACTTTTTGTGGGTGCCTGGTCTCTAGAATAAACTGGTTTAGTTGGTGTCGGGCAGCTCTCTGGCCTTCAGAGGAATCCCACTTGGTGAGGCCAGTCCACACAGATCAGGAGGGGAAGTGTGGGAAGAGCCTGCTCAAAGTGGCTGTGGAGAACTGCTCAACCCAAACAAGATTTTGTTACTGGTATTTTTTTACCTCTTTAGTCCTTTTCCTAGGATTTTCTTTTCGAAGTAGCAGGCCTGCTTTTTCTGTCAATATTTAAGCAAAAGCAAAAGAACTTTTATCTCTATCAGGCCCAAGAAGTAGGGTGAGATGCAGCGAGCCATATCCAGCCAGCCTGTGCTTACACACAGAGCCCATGGACGACTGTATTTGTCAGGCTGGGTGTCAGGCCTGGATCGCTGCCCAAAGGAATTTATTCTGCCTGTACTTCTTCCAGTTAAGCACTGGTGGTGGCTGCTGCTGCCACGTGTTCTGATAAATGGATGTGGCAGGATTGACTGCGAATGTTTTGGCAGCAGCCCTCCTTCAGGTAGCTATTAACTTTATTTTTTAATATGAAATTCAGGCACTAAATCCAAGGAAAAAAAGCATACATAATGTAGGTTAATTAAAATGCCTGTAAATGAACAGGTGACAGGTGTCGAGCCCCATGACAACCACAACTGGAGAAATGAAAGCGCAACAGACTATTAGGATTCCTGTGTTAATCAGGTAATAGTAACTTGGGTAATTACAAAATCATATGAAATCTTTTTTAAATCCCAAACCTCATTTATAGCCTTTTGGAGATAAAATATAAAATGTAGAGTTTTAATCCAAAAGGACTTTCTCTTCTCTGGAGTCCTCAATCTCAGATTTCTTCCATGGCTGACACAATTAAGGGCTGGCTTTCTTTCTCTCCCTTCTCTTCAATTTTATTTTAATTAAGAAATAGTAAGTTAAAAGCCACCAAAGAGTTTGAGTTTCTATCTCTTTGGCAGGTATTTGGTAGTCACTTATGTATCCCAAGGCCTTTCTCCATATAACAGGTAGAACCTGCTGTGTGCATCTGTTGGCTCTAAGAGGTGGAATTCGTTTTCCTGCTGAGAAGCAGCGCAGGGCCTGTGTGAGATGAACCTGGAACAGGCTGGAGGTTTCTCTCTCTTCCCAGGAGCAAATTACACAGCAGATGACTAACAGGACTTCTGATTAAAATCTTTCTTCCTATGAATATGAGGAAAGGTGCTGATGCTATTTCATATCTGATATGCAAACGATGACATGTTACACTCCTAAGACAACATGCCATTCTTTCAGCCCTTCCCATACTGAAAAGTCCATCCAGGGTTGTTCCCTAAGAGATGAGACTGAACCCTCCCAAGGAGACGCTTACAGACTTTCTCTCCTGCTTCTGGAGTTTTACCATGTAACCCGGGTCTTGATCCCAAGTAGAAAGTTTATTGGAGGTGTTAAAGTGACTTGCCCAAGGTCATTAGGAATCAGAAGGAAAATGGAAAATTAAATCTTCCAGACTTTTGCTGTAGTTACCAAGGCACATGGCTCACTCTGGATCTGTCAAAGAAATTAAAAATAACCCAAATCAAAACTGGCTGCAACTAGGGCTAGGAGCTAGTGTGTCTGCTCAGAACCCATGCTGGGGCTTCCTCTCTGAAGAGCCCTTGAAGGCTGATTCAACAGTGAGCATATAAGAATTTTTCTTGGGGTTTTTTTTGTGAAATCCAAGTATCAAAAATGAAAAACATTATTTTTCAACCTTGTTCCTGCAGTAGGATTTATTGCCCCTGGGCTATAGACAGCCAGACAAATAGAAACAGATACTTTTTTTTTTCCTCTTTCTTTGACTTGGAAGATGAGAACATGTTTTGTACATTCCTAAGTTACAGCCAGCATAAAGGTCTTTATCTTCAAGGAAATCAGTGGCTTGATTCTAGGTAATGCCCAACTAACCCAGCCAGTGACCAATTTCCCAGCTTTATCCTCCGTAACAGGAAGATGATGGCATTCACATCCCATCAAGAGGTACAAGTGGAGCTGCCCCCTCTTTTCCCTTTTCTGATCAACACTGTTTATAAATTAAACAAAGAAAAGGATGAAGCTTTATTTTAGGAAGCTTTCAGACCACAAGTTGCGTTCTGGAGTAAAGGTCAGGATGGGAAATGTGCCAAGGTTTCCCTCCCTACTGCTACTAATTGTCTCTGCTCCAGTGGGGAAAAACAAAAACAAAACCAAAAACACACCTGGTTGGGGGTGGGAGGTGGGGGAACAACGAACCCACGAGCCAGAATAATGGGGAGAAAACGGAAATCAGGCTTCATCTAGTACTGGAGATCTGCCCCACGTAGACACTATTGAATTCTGCCCACCCCTGTGCCAGCCTTCCCTAGGCATGGTGGCCAGCACTTATTTTGTTTGGGGTTTTTTTTCTTCCCTCACTCCCTCCCTCTCTCTGCCTCCTTTGGTGTTTTTATTCAGACACAGCAGGCACCAAAGCGAACACTGACAGACATTGGCACACTTTAAAAAAAAAAGGAAGGGGGGGGGGGGGAAAGAAGGAAAAAAATTGCTGCCACTCTCCTAGAGACGTCCATTATGTCTCCAGAGCCCTGCGTTTTGCAACATAAAAGCATAATCAAAAGAAATCATGCTTCGACTCAGTCAGGGACAGGGCAGAATAGTCCATTTAGCTTTATGCTAAAAAAGAAAATAATTGGACCAAAATTCTTTTGAAATAGGAGCAGGAAACAGTTTGTTTGCAATCTATTTCCTCTGGAAAACAGCAAACCCTATTAAACCCTCTTTGGGAGCTATTTATTTTGGAAACAAGTTCAACATTCTGCAGGCAGCACACGCACGCAGGAGAAGTTGTAGCGGAGTGTAATCTTTGGAGGAAATGTCCGTGTTTATCTACATTGTGGTTCCAGCCAGCTCCCAGAAAACAAGCTTTCCACATCTTTAGTGATAGGCTTGGCTGTTTCTAGCATGCTGCATCCCCTCTGCAGAGCCCAAGTGATAAACCCATCGGTACCAGTTACAGGGGTGTGGTAGGAAAACCAACAGTCAAAATGTTATTCCTTGGCCTCCCTCTTGCTCTTCTCCCAAGGAACTCTTCCTCCATGGTAGCTCTCCCGCTCTTCTCCCCTCATCTTCAAAAAAAGCCTGAAACCAGCAAAACCCCATTATACCACAGTCCTTATTCTTGATGGATTTTCTCCTGTGCTGCCACTTGGCATCTGCATGTGTCTGAGCTAGGGAGATGGATGCATGTTGCACAGGAGCACCATGGAGCTAAGCCACCCATCACTGCCGTCTGTCTTGACACTGAGTCTTCTCCACCTGCTGGAAAGTCCTCTCACTCGCAACTCTGCTCCAGGAGCTGTGCTCCCCTCACCTGCTTCACTCCCCTTCCCTGACAGAAGGAAAACACCTGAACCCAGAAGGGAATCTCAACATGAAACCAAAACAGAAATACTATTAGCTTTTGTCTCTGTTCTGAACGCTTCAGTGTGGTGGAGACTGCTCACAGTAGGTAGCTTTTACCTCTCATGTCAATGGTCAAAACACAGGAGGATCCTCTAGGGAATAGTTGCCATGAATAATGTTTAGATTGTGTGTTGTGTTTGGCTGGGATTCACCAGCTCAAGACTCACTGCTGGTTTACAGTGGGACAGGACCTCACGGCATGACCCTGCTTCTCTGCTAAGGCTGGTGTTAGTGCCAGACACAGGGATATTCCTCCCTGTGCTTTCCTGTCTCCTCATGTTGGGAGAGTTTTACCAGTAGACCTCAGTGTTGTCCTGAAATGCATCTTCAGTTTGGTGACCCCAGGCAATCCATTTTGGACGTCAGTTTGTCTCAATATCTTGTCCTTTCTCCCCTGCTGTGCATGGGTGGTGAGACCTTTGCACGCCTTGGGCATCCGCTTACCTAGGAGGTGGGAACAGGCCACAGTGTCATGGGGAGAGACAACCCCTTTACATCTTCACGCCTGGGAAATGCAGGGACTGTTGTTGCTGAGTCTGTTGAGGCTTTGGGTGATGAAGGTGTGCACCTTTCATCCCAAACTGCCAGAAGGTGTCTGCCAGGCCCTGCTGTTTCCCCAGGCCTTTCTTTGTCCCTCAGGCCATAACAACATCCTCCCCAGTCCTGTCCTATCTGTTGGCGTAACATTAACCCATATTTATTTGTGTTCCTCTTAGCCACCTGCTTCTGTCCCCACTTCCCTGATCTTCTTCCTTCTCTACATTAATTTCTCTTTATATTTAACCTTTAGATTTTGGAGAAAGGAGTATAATGTGTCTCAGCAGGATATCGTTTGATTTCTGCTCACAAGAGAGGGTCTTATTATGCTTCCCCACAAAGTGCTTGTGATTTATGAGCTATTTCTCACTTAAGGGTTAAGTATGTTATCTCCTAGCCCAAATATCCTATATTAGCAATAGAGCTGATTACCACCGTTTGTATCAGTCATTGGGATCCTTAAATAAAATGGAGAGCAGCTTGTTGGAAATCCTCATTTCATTGAAAAGCATGGTTTAACTTTAATAGGGTTTGCATATATATCGTAAATCAGCTCTGAAAAAGGAGGGCATATTTTTTTTCCCTCCATCTGATTGTTTTACACATTTCAACAGTGTGTAAAAACACAGCCTGTCATTGTTAATTTTAACCAAAGGGAATTACTTCTTGAAAGGCTGCAGTTGTGATTAAATGGAAAAGGTGATCAGTAGTGTAAATTTGGAGCTGATTAAATGCCGTCAGCTCAGATTCTTTATGCAAAAGAGCTACAGGGATTAGGCTGGCTGCTTTCACCACGTAGGCAGTGTGAGCTCTTAAGAACACCTAACGTAGAGAACTTCTGCAACATTTGTTTTGTATTTTAGCACAAGGGCAAGCCTGAAACTTGCAGGTCACAGATTGACCTGATCCCCCTTTCCAGTCATCCAGAAACCAGCTTGGTCTTCCCTGCTCCCTTGAGACAGGCATAGCAGTAACACCCAGTCTGGGATGGGCTACTGCAGGAAACATGGGGTCTTCCCAAACTGTAAGGCAGGCTTAGGGCATGGATTTCTTTCTTCTGCTAACAGGAGCTCCAGTAACACCAGTTTACAGGAAGGACCATTCCTGATCCACTATTACCTGCAAGGCCACCACAGCTTTCAGTCTAGGCAACTGCAACATCTCACACTACAGCAAAGGGACCTATTCTGCATTTGCAGGCAGTTGGGTGCCTGTGCTCCTTGCTGGGTGGTTGTAGGGCAGCGTTTCACATCCCCAGGCAAGCGAGTGGTTGGAACACTTCTTGCCCCATTGCTGGGTCTGATGTCTGCACTGTCAGCTGTTCCCATTGTATGCCAAGATACTGCTGGCCCATCTTATCTGGACATGGCAGAGATTTAGGCAAGTGGAAATGTTGGACAGCTCTTTTTAAAGGATGTATTTAATTAACATCAGGTGCAAACAAGGTCTGGGATATTCCTCTGGACTGTAATACCTGTCATTAGACATGGAGATACGCATATAGGTGTGTGCTTGTTGCAGGGAGAGGTGATGTTATGGGTAGGGAAGGGAACTGAGCTGCCTTAGAGTGTACAGTGCTGGACAGAACTGAAAAGTTGCCCTGCAAGGCTGACCTCACAAGGAACACGGTAACATCCTGAGTAAGGTCTGTCTGGTGCCAGGACGCTGCGGTGAGACGGTGATGAGGGAACGGGGTAACAAGTCTGAGTGCGAGTGACCAGAAAGGTGCCCTGCCTTTGTAAGTACTACACTGTGTGTACATAAGGTATTTCTCAGACTTACTGCAACTATTCATAGTTCAGATTTTAAATAATACAGTACTTTTCTAACGCTATGGACCATAGACTTCACATCATCACATGTGATAAACCAACAGAGTGATGAGGGAATCTGGGCATAGCACTGGTTACTGTGCTCCACATCCCTCCTGCTTAAAAGTCTTCTGTGGTCACTTCAGTGGTTTTCTCACAGCATGGGGCAGCTAACCAAAGCCAAGGGTTTTGTCCTATTTTTTTTCCCTGGGTTCTTACTGTCAGATACTGGCAAGTGGATAGGCTTTTATTTCATGCATAGCTAAAGAAGTAGCAGCAGCATAAAGGAAGTGGGTATAATACAGCCGCCATGTAGAGTAGAACTTCCTTTAATTGAAAAGCAGTTCCAATCAAAATTTTTTTCCTTCTCTTCTTTTAAGGAGGGGGGAGAATTGTTTTCAAGCATTATTAAGCCTTTTTTTTTTTTTTCTCTCCCAGAAGCTAAGAAAGCCATCTGTGAAAACCTGTTTGCATGTTTGTTTTCTACAATAAAATGCAAAATACTTCTTCCTGTTAGCGGATTATGCCATATGTCACTCCCTGTAACAAAACCAGCATGTTTATTAATGAACCCAATCAGAGGCAAGGATTTAGAAAGATTTAAAGGAACTGAATTTTCAGTTCAATATTTTAGTGTAGAAAAACTTCTGGTCTGTTGTTAATGTTGTACTTGGAAAACTCAGGCTTTGTTTTTTATATGAATTTGCTAAATTGGCAATGGAGAGAGAGCAGGAGGAAACTCTCTGGGAAAAGAAATCACACTGCGATCCCTACGTTCTGCATGCATGAACCCCCAGCTGATTGTGATCAGCAGTTTATATGTGATTAATATTTAATTTGATTGGTATAGTTTTTTCTCCAGATAAGCTAATTAAGGAACTTGATGGAAAGGACACCCTTGTGCATTAATGTAGCAGCGTTTTGGTTTCTGTAGGGCAGACTAAACCTTCCTGAGTTACAAATGAGATGAATTCAGCTTTCTCAACTGTGCAGGGAAGAGACTTGAATTCCATGGCTTTGGGTGTTTTGTGTCCCCAGACCGCCTGAAATTTGGGCTCGGATGATTGCTTACTATGCTGAGAACTAGTCCATACATGATAAGGGTGATTGTGATAGATGCAAAGATAACCAGAGAGCTTCTGTTTGCCCTTTCAGGTGTCAACAGATTGTGCATACCAAGAATCTGGTCACATTCCTGGGAGTTTTTGACTTCTCAAATAGAGTAGGTTTCTTATCAAAAGGGTGCAAAGCTTGCTTTTGCACATGGACTTTAGCACACCAATCAATACTCATTTTATCTTTAAACTCTAATACTGCCCTCACTGATTTAGATCTTGTTATTGTAGAGATCAGCTCAGGCACTTGGTCTGATAGTGCTGATGGAAGGGAGATGGACCATTTAACCTCAGACTGGGATTTCTCCTCTTGTTCCGCCTTGGACCTGGCCGCATTCACAGGAGGGGATTTGAGGTTGCTGAGGGAGGATATTTTGTCCCTTCTTCAAAATTTGCAGTGCATTTACGATGTTTTTTCTGTATGGGGTTTTTTTGATATTTGGACTACACCTCACTAAAACCTAGAAGAAGCTGTAGCAGTCTGTGTTTTGACATGTGCTTCCAGGGTAAGGGTTAGCACAGGATGAATGCCAAGTCTGCTCTCCAGCAGCAGACCATTGCTGGAAATGGATCTGTTGGTTCAAAAGGTAGAAATACATTTCTTTATGTTGAAATTCTTGCACCAAGACCTGCCTGGCCACTTATAAAGGGGGATAATTACATTAGCATCTTCAAAATGCCTATCTTCAGACAGGAAACGGTGTTCATTAGCTCGTTAGATGTATTTACTAATCCAAGCCATGGAACAGCTTCCTATATGTCTTTGCAAAGACAGGAGAAATGAAATTCCTCTCAACATTCCTCCAAATTTCTTATGTCTTTTGAAGGGCTGCATAATTTAGTGCCTTTCTCAAAGGCATAATTCATCATGGAAGAAAACACAGAAAAATAAAAGTGACCTTTTTGAAAGGTCAGTTCATGTTTATGCTTCAGAAACAGTCATGAGGACAGGTTTGGAGCAAGAGGAGGCTGTCCTAAAATAGCATTCCATTAATTGTTTAATCAGCCCATGCTTGTTACAGATTTGGATATTCTGTAGACAAATCAGGTCAGAGGTAACAAGTGTTGCAATGAAACAAAAGAAAACCCTACTGAGCTTTGGAAAACATGCTTCTAACAAGAAAAAAATTTGTAACAGAAGCAAACTCCTTGAATCTGGAAAATTAGTAACCCAAGGATGTTTCACCGGCAACCTAAAAGCCTGAGGTTCCTGGATTCTCACCTTGCTGTTTCTGATACCCCAGCAAACACATGTCAGTCTAGTGGCTGCCTTTCTTTTTTTCTCCTTTTTTGTTGGTGTGTGTCTGTTGTACAGGTGAACTGTGCTGGCTGGCTGGCTGGCTGCAGGAGCTCAGTTAGGGGCTGTACCCCACCCCAAAAAGCCTATTTCAGCAGAGAGCACTTGTGACTGTGGTAGCCTCCCTCCACCTATCACAGCTGTGTTAAATTATTGCATTACAGCCTTCATCTCTAGAGGACTCTTCCTCTCTTAGGAAGCACAAATAAAATGCATCTGAGTCCATGGGGCAAAGCTGAGCAGTATCGTAGAGGCTGGCTGTGCTTCTCAACACAGAATGTTGAGATCTCGATTGTAGTAGACATGCCCTGGAGGAGAATGTCTATGGATTACATGGGATCTGAGAGAAGGAATGGATGTGCAGAATTTTATTCATATATTGTTTTCAGCAGTAGGGAAAATCCACTGGCTGCTTAAATGCCCACCAGCTTATTCTTCTGAGCGCGCCAGCCCTGACCGAGCTCTCCCCTCCCAGCACACGCCAGAGTTTTGCCTCTGATTTCTGTTGAGGGCTCCTGAACTTTGTCAACTCTCAGGTTTAGATTCCCAAATGAGAAATGAGCTGGCAGCCTGAGGTGCAGCTAAGGAAGTAGCTAATTCCTAAGGGCTGCTGTTGCAAACGGCGAACGTGCACAGTCATTTCTCTTGACCATCAGTGCTGAGCGATGGTGGCATAAAGCAGGAAGCCTTTTGCATCTCGTGCATGGCAAAGCAGTGTTGTTATTCTGGCTGCATAGCTTGGCTTGTTATTGAGCACATGCTTTGCAGATTAGCCTGTTTGTATAGCCAATCGAACATGTGCTCCATTAAAAATTAAAACATCCTGTTTTAAGGATGGAGCAGGAGACATCAGCTGCCACTGTGTAGCAGACATGGAAAGCCCCCAGAGCCCATTACCATAGGTTACAGCAAATGTTAATCAGTGCCAATGCAGTTAAATAATGCAGTTCGTGCAGATGGCAGCTACTACATCTACTCACAGATGTGTCCTCAAGTCCCTGAGGTTGCTGTATCACAGGAGCTGTCGGGAACAGTCAGATCCGATGCTGACTGTAGGTATCACCTTTGTGTTTATGCCATATACACCAGCCAGAGGGAAGGCAGCAATCAATAGGACTGAGGAAAGAGTTCAGAAACACACCAGACAGTAGTGTGGAGCAGTACCTGAACTCACATAATACAATAAGGAAGTCTGTGTCTGTCACAAGTTGGGGTATTTTGCCAGGCACGTTTACCTTCTGCACATACAAATCAGTGTTTTAATATCATTAACGACCTGAATTCACAGCTCAGCTTTTGAACTTGTGGATATTTGTGATCATTACATATCATTATATCTGTTGGATGTGTATAGGAGGGAAGAGAAGAGGTTATCAACCTGCATGTACCAGTCCAACTTCATTTGGGATTGTTGTACTCTTCCTCCTCTCTGCAGGATTGACTCTGCAGCTCCAATTATAACCCTATGCACATCATTCTCTAAGTCATGATATAGTACAGGTGCTCTCTGCCAACTAGCCATATTGTCCTACCTCAGATGAAGTAATTTATATACCTTTTTGGCTGTTTATGCTCAGTATATGTGTTTATGAAAAGGTGTGTGCAAATCTATATGACGTGCAAGAGTTTGCAGATGGAAGTTGTGCTATAAGTATAAATACTGTTTCCAAGATGTGTCATGCTGTGCAGCACGTAGTAAGAGGAAAAACTATTGCCAGTCAAGAAGGTAAAAAGCATTTCTTTTTTCACATCTTAGGACATCCTTCATCATCTATTTGTGTTTCAGGTCTGTTCACTTGTAAATGTTCTTTATCCCAAATCTGTGGATTTCCTAGCTTGGAATGTCACCTTGTAAAAAAGTTTCTCTGTGTATATATTGTGTTCTGGTGGAATAGCTTGAAAAAAATTTTTAAATTAATCATTTAAGCAGCTTTTGCTTAATTCCTGAAGGACATGATTGCTAGATTTCAGTTTTCTAAAACACATCGTTTCAAGGTATTCCTATTTCCTTGTGTCTTCTCCATCACTTTTGGTGCAAGTGTCTTGTCTCCAAGGCACATGACTGAACACTCTTTGTTGCAACATCTATGTTTGTGGTTTATGTAGACCAGCTTAAAACCAACCATTTGCAGTGAGCCTCAGCTGAGTCCTTTCGTTGTTACAGCCATCAGATTTCTTGAACCTGCCACAAGACTGCCATAGTTCACCCTCCTGTGCTGTTTCCCAGTCCCACTGGAAACACAGGCCATGACTATGGCCCATCTTTTGCAGAGAGCTCTTGTTCATGTGTAAGGAGGTTGGGATAGAGATCTAAGAGCATGATACATTTTGGTTGTTTAAATTTAGCTCTTAAGGCTATAAAATGGGACTTGCGACTCATGGGACTCGTTTTTTCCTCAGTAGTTTCATCTTCTAACCATTAATTGTCAGATATGCGGTGTGGGATGAGCGTTCTGCTGTGACCATGCTTCTGTCAATTAATAATGGAACGTATCCAAAGTTTATCTGTAGCAATCATTCATACCATCTGGCAATACAAATTAGATGAATTTGAAAGCAGTCTACAAACAGGCGTGTTGTTCTAGGGACTGCCATAATTATATCTATCAAATACAGAGAGAAAAAATATATTTAATGCATTTTTAAATAGCGTGTTGAGATCGATATCCCCGTGAGACCGAGCTGCGTTTCCAGAGAACAAGGGTAGCAGCACAGTTATGTAGCCTTCCCACGTGTGCGTAAGCGCAGTGCTCCCAACGAGAATGAGCCATTTTGGGGAAGGAACAGGGGATTATTTTTCTTGCCCGTTCTGGCCCTGGCCTCATTCCCAAACCTGACAACAGTGGTGCCAATTAGTAACAAACTGGGGACTGGCCAGAGATGACAACGAACCAGTCACAGGACAGATAGAAACGTTTTAAATGAGCCACTGGATCAAAGCAAAGTGAAGAAGTTGTTTGTATACACAGAACGTAGTAGTCTTACTGCATATGACAGTCTTCGAAGCCCACTTAACACATCCTCAGTTTATGGCCCAGGCTCATGCTCTCCCATGTGCATGAGCCTGTCTGTCTGACCTCGGTGCTGGGGAAGGTTATGGAGGAGATCATCCTGAGAGCCATCACAGATGTACAGGATAACCAAATGATCAGGCCCAGTCAGCATGTCCTGCTTGACCAACCTGATCTCCTCCTATGACAAGCTGATCGACTTTGTGGATGAGGGAAAGGCAGTGGATGTCTGCCTAGACTTTAGTAAAGATTTTGTCACTGATTCCCACAGCATTCTCCTGGAGAAACTCTCCTTATGGCTTAGATGGGTGCACTCTTCACTGAATGAATAGCTGGGCCCAAAGAGTTTTGGTGAATGGAGTTGAACCCAGTTGGTGGCCAGTTGCAAGTGGTATTCCCCAGGGCTCAGTACTGGGGCCAGTTCTCTTTCATATCTTTATCAGTGCTCTGGATGAAGGGATTGAGTAGACCCTTAGTAGGTTTTGGACGCTACGAAGTTGGGCAGAAATGTTGGTCTGCTCAAGAGTAGGAAGGCTCTACAGAGGGATCTGGATCAGTGGCCCAGAGCCAACTGTATGAGCTTCAATAAGGCCCAGTGTTTGGTCCTGCACTTGTCTTACAACAACCTCAGGCAGTGCTATGGGCTTGGGGAAGAATGTCTGGAAAGCTGCTTGGGGAAAAGGACCTGGGTGTGTTGGTCGATAGCCAGCTGCATATAAGCCAGCAGTCTGCCCAGGTGGCCAAGAAGGCAAATAATACCCACCTGGCTACAACTCTGGTTCCAACAAAAGGTGTTGGTCTCTTTGCCCAAGTAACAAGCAATGGGACAAGAGGAAATGGACCCAAGTTGTGACTTAAGATGTTTAGACTGGATATTAGGAAAAAAGTCTTCATTGAAATGGTAGTCAAGTACTGGAACAGGCTGCCCAGGGAAGGCGTTGAGTCCCCATCCCTGGAGGTATTTAAAAGATGTGGTGCATAGGGATGTGTGGTTTAGTGGTGGACCTGGAAGTGCTCAGTTACTGTTGAACTTAATGATCTTAGAGGTCTTTTGGAGCTTAAGCAATTCTGTGGTTCTACCAAAGTCCATGTGATAGAGCTACTTTTGAATTTCGTGGTGATTGCACAGACTACAGCAGGTCCTCCCAGCACCATCAGGGCAGCCACATGGCTCTGCTACTATTAATGGACCATACGTGGTTGCTGCACTGGCAGTGATGAGGTTGTGCAGCCTTCCAGCAGCATCTCTGTGTTCTCTTCCTGCACTAAGGTGTTTTAAACCCCATGAACCAGGTCCAAATACCCATGGGGCTGGGTTGCCTGGGCGAGGATGGATTTTATGACTCCTTTATCATAACTGCCTCAACATAGAAAATCCAGGCAGAGATGTTTGTAGCTTCTAGTTTAAGTCACTTTATTCCTTAAGAAGACTTCTGCCTTGAAGAGGGATGGATGGCAGCCTCTTCTTCTGAACAGTTAACATGGATGAGCTTGCTTTGTGCCTCCTTGGCTGACTAAGCTGAATTACCTGCAGTGTTAGTTTCCACACACAACCTGTGCCATTCTCTCAGGGAAGTCCATCTCATTGCCACTGTATCACATGTAAAATCAAAGAAAGGACCTGGAAATGAAAGAGGTGGGAAGTATAATTTATTCTTATAATTATAGATGAGGGATCGTACTGCATATGTGTATTCCCTCAGCAAAGCAGCTGTTCTGCCCTTCGAAGGATATTTATAGGCTACTGAAGGTAAACAATCTTGGCTAATTTCATTTTCCTACTACATTTTCAACAAGTTTAACTACAATTTGATCAAGAAAGCTGCTAGTATGTCAGTTTTACTGATACAGGATACTTTATTCCTTGATATACCTGCTAAATATCCTCTGCCTAGTTTTCAGATAAATTGTTTTGGTATTAGGAAATTCTTTCTGTTTCAGTAGAGGAGTGTGTTGTTGTAACATACAAAAGCATTGGCAATCTTAGAGTCCTTAGCTTAACAGCCTCTGTGATACGGATTGAGGTAACTATTTGATTTTGGGGGGTGCTTCCCCCTCTCTTGGTATTTATTCCCTGCCTATTTTCAATGCCATGTAAATAGTTCAGCATCGGGATTTTGACGTGTGATGAGTTTCAGTGGTTTTAATCTCACAGGGCAGTTGCAGAGATTTATTGAATAGTTTGTGAGTTATCCCACTCTCTCACTGCTATTTTGCTAGCAGCCTCCCAAGTTTGTGGTTGGCGTTTATATCTACCCATAGACTAGCCTGTCTCACAGTTATCACTGTCTGTACAAAACTAACATTTAGTTGCTTTTTTAAAATTTATTTTGCTGCTTCTTCTGTGATGTGAACTGATAGTGATATTTCCAAAGCCATTCTGAAAATCTGATGAGAATCTATAGCAAGGGGAGAATCATCTCTTGGTTCAATATACATAATGGCTGAAGAAGCATTGAGCAAAAAGCTGGACATACCCAGTAAGTCTCACTTGAGCACAGAAATCAGTAAAACTGCTAAAGACCTGTCACTGCTGCCCAGGTGATGCTGTGATGGGTAAGATGTGATTAGCTGTTGCTGTAACCCTTCCCCGAGGAGCCTGCAGAGCCTGGCTCTGACCCCCTGCACCCGCTCTCTGGTGCAAAAGCTGCAGTATCCATGGCAAAGGTATTTTAGCAAAACCTGGGAACAAAGGAACCCAACAGATTTAACTTCTCTCCCTCTTCAATGTGCAGGTGTCTGTTCTATTTAGGGACCTGATCCAATAGCACTAAGTCAATTATAACCTTTTTACTGATTTCCGTCAGCAGTGAATCAAGCTCTAAAATCTTATGAAACATTCATTGTTATGTTATCTGTCTCATTTCTGAAGAGGTGGAGTTACATATGAGTGTTAAATGCCTCTTATGTCTCCATTGGTGTCATACTTTATGCTTTGCCATGTGTTTTACAACCAGTAACAAAAGCATGATTGGAAATAGGCCCCATTAAGCTTGTTTGAGCTTATACTCATCAAATGCATTTTGGAAGGGGTTTTCACTGCTTTTTTTAGTTAGGGATTTAAAAGAAAAACCAAACTGGTACTGTGGAAAACATTCCCTTCCCTTGATTCCCCTTAAGCAGAGCAGTTAGTCCACATCTGTTTCTGCTGCCTATTTGCAGTGATTTTGGTTTGCCAATAGCACTTCTACGGTGCTGATGGTGCCACATTAAGCAAATTATTTTTATTAGGTCAAGCCTAGTATGACCTAGCTTGCTGCTAAAGCAAGCCTCTGGTCATCATTTAGTGATGTGGCTGGAAGGCTAAGATTCGTTAAAACTTTTAATTTCTGTCAATGCTTTACAAACCAAGAAGCATTTTATTTCTGCTAACCGATCAGTGCACATGTTACTGATGGTCTAGAGATTTTAAGTACATGTATAATATGTACATGGATATGCACACACATGCACATGTGTAATGTAATACATAGATACATAAATCTGCATGTACACATTTGCATATATTTTATACACAAACTTTATTTATTTAAAATGTCTTTTTTATATTTCTATTTGTCATATATTAATATAAACACAAACTTCACATGATCAGACCCTTGAACATGCAGTTTCAGGACCCTCAGTGTACTGTCTAGTGGATAAAATTCAGACCTGAAACAAAATCGCTGACAGAACATGGAGCCTATCAGGTACCCACATCGGTCCTGGGTGAATTCACTGAAAATACTCATTTGAACAGTGCTCACCAACAGAAAATCTTCACAAGCAATGCCTCCACATGAAGAACACAGGATGCTATCCTGCACATATATGTATTAAGCACCATTCAAAAGCTTTAAGATGCAATCAGATGACATATAATCTCTTTCTCCTGGTAGGAAGCCTGATTCTCAGATAATCTGTATTAGAGAGGTTCAAAATTTAATTAAGAACTGATCAAAACTTGGGCAAGGATCTCAGGATTTTGCTCTTCATTTGTATGTACGTAGCAAAAGCATACATTCAAAAAATTATATTGCACTGGGAATTCACAGCTTCAAGGTGACTTGTCAGAGATGATGGATTCCTTAAAATCCCTCCTATTCTTTCATCAGCAAAATCGCTGTTAAGTTTTTAAGGTATTAATCTCATACGTGCATGGCACTGATGTGCTGTTAGGTGAAAAGGTTTAACTGTTTTCCACTCTTTAAGCATCCCTGTCTTATCTTCAGAGCTAACTCGGCATGTCTGAAGTCCTGGAAAGCAGGTGATTGATCAAGGAATTTAGGGAACAGCTCCCTTGATAAAGTCAGGGAGGGTATTTCCTAAGAGGGGCAGCGAGAGTGAGGAAAGCATGAAACTTATTTAACAAGCAAGGTTTGAGTTGGATAATCTGCATAATATATCCACTAGCATTAAGTCTGTCATCTTTGCATTGCATTTCTTGTACAGATTTTGCAGTAGCTGTCTTTCACTGTCGGTTCTAATAAAGAGCGTTGGTCAGCTTAAATTCCCTGGGAGTGCAGAGTTATGTTTTGTGAACTACATGTGCCTGAGGCCTCTCATGCATGATTTAAACTGCTTTGTAAATGTCAATAGGTGGAAAAGCATTAGATCCCTTGTAGATTTCTCCAAATCCTCAAAGATGTGTATACCATGTATAAACCATGCTACAGTTTCAAGGCCACTGCAATCTCTACACTTGCCTAACTGTGGGTTTAAGGTATTGCCAGAAGCAAAATATTGGTGTATACATGATTTGATCCAGCCGGCCAATGAGACCCTTTATTAAGAAAACCTTTGCTCCTGTGGAAAGTCCCTTGTGATATTAAGTGGGCACACAACATAAATGTTGGATGTCCTTCAAACTTTGTTGCTTTATGCTGTCTTTAAAAAAATAAAACAAAATGCATTTCTGCTTTGTCTGTGGAATCCGCCTTTAAATGGAGGACAAGCTCAGCCACAGGAAAGGCTCACAGTTCTCTGCCTGTTGGGGCAGAGGTGGAAATAGGACTTTGTAGGTTATGAAAGAAGTCAGCTTTTAATTAGGAGTGCACTGTCTATTGGCAGAAGCCACTGACTGTATGAAATAAATAAGGATCTGTTACTAATGAGAAACTGTGGGGGCCTCGGATGGCTCCAGGGATGGGTAATGTAGGTCACTGGTTTGCAGCCGCACGAGGAGCCGTTGCCATCTGACACGAGTTCGGTAACTTGGGTGGAAGGAGTCCATTGGGTGCCAGCCCAGTTTCTTGCAGGCAGGTGGACGCGTGGCACGGGCACTGCTGTGGCTGGCCCTCGATGACAGTCCTGGCAGAGACCGAGCCCTGACGGGACTCCCAGTTGCTGAACTGGCCACTCACCCCGGGTACAGCTCCTCCAGATCAGGCTTGATGCATGCTGGGGGCAGTGTGAGGAAGGTAGCTGATGGCTTTGCTGACGTGTGGAGGGAGCCAGCTGCCAGGGTTGTCAATGAGGACCATCCCATCAGCACTAAATTAGCTGAGGAAAACACATTGATAATAATATTCAGCTATTAGTGAAATTCATCACTGTGGCCAAGGGTAAGTGTGACACTTGGGTGCCAGTAAATTGCTGTTTTGAAACTTACAGGCTGGAAAGATTTTGATTTGATCTTCAATTCAGGGGATAAATAGCATACTCATTTTCAAATTCATGGGGGAAAGATCCATGCCCAGCTTTAAACGACAGAGGCTCCACCTCCAGTTCAGAAGCCCTTGAGCTGCGAACAGCATGTTGTAGGGAAGGAGTGTATGCTGCTGTGTATCTCTGTAAGAGACAGGTTGGATTCCTTGTGTCACTGATTTGTCTCGTGTATGTGTGCTGGTTTTTAAGTAGACAGCCACATCTGTGCACCTGGAGTTAACTTGAGGTAACGCTGTTTTCTTAGCAATGTCGTACATTATGTTCTTTGTGTCCAGTTCTTTCTGTTCAATTATTCATTCCATATTTTCAATGCAAAAAGTTAATCTGTGTAGTTGAGTCCATGCTTTGTGCTGGACTGTTGTGTTACAGCAGTGAGTGGTCTTTTCCTGGATGGAGATCAGAACAGCACCACGACTCATCAGTTTGTGGGGTCAGTAGCTACCTGTAAAGCATGCAGGGAACTGCTGGCTTGAGACGTGTTGGGGCCCAGAGCAAGACTCCAGCTGGCAGTAACCAGCCTAAGTGTAAGGTCAGCCAGGCTCTTCTCTTTCCTGATTGTCCATGGACAAAGACCTGTCTTTCATCACCAGGAGCACACGTAAGCTGATACACCAGCAGATGACCCTTCCCCGTTCAGAACTGCAACACAGAAGCTTCTATCTCCTGGTTTCTACTCGAAAAGGGACCCAAGCCTCTATCTGAGGTCATTCTGGACTTCTGTTTGGCCTGCAGTAGCCTCTAGTATTACCTGACAGTTCAACAATGATATGACATCTAGCACATTGTTCTCACGGTTATGGTGTCCTATTGCCTTGGCTCATGACCCCAGTCTCCATTCCTCTCCCCTGACCTCTGGGCTGTTTTTTCAAAGCTGTTTACAAGTTTTCAGACATTCTATTATCAGCAGAAACTTTCTAAGAGTGTTGAGTGGTTCCTCAGAGAGCTGGAACATACTGCAGGGTGTAGGTCAGGTCTTTTGTAACTCCTTGATGTCCAGTGACTGAGCTTTGCTATCATCACAGCCTTTGGAAGCCACAGTTCCAACATTCCTGCCTTTGAGTTCCTTTCAAATCCCAACCATACTGGCTGAAAGCTTGGCTCACGTGTATAACAGGTATCAAACAGAGAGGGTCTCACACATCTATTTTTTATCACAGCACCTATTTGAGCTCTGGGATTCCCTGGGGAATGGCTCGCTTTCCCCGTGCATTTTGCACAAAGGTGGCTTTGGTCTAAGGTGACTTTGTGCTATGTTGCTTTCAACATCTTGAGGACCAAGAACTTATTAACACATTACTTCCTTTTGCAAACACAGCTGTTGCTGTTGCCAGGATAGCAACTCGACTGCCCATCCCTTACATCATCAGGCACCGTCTTCTGATCTCAAAAGAACCAGTTTCAGAGACTAAACATTGCATTTGCTGTTCAATATTGGTTATCCTTCAGTGGTTCGTGGAGATGAGCAGAACTGCTATTTATAGATTTGCTTTCTGTCTCTCTAGCTCAGCGCAGGCAGTTCTGACACACTGTCCTAGTAATCTGATCAGCCATGCTGCTTTTAAATGCAGGGCTAGGCCTTGGCCTCTGTCGGGAGGGTGACAGCTGTCAGATACAGATAGTAGGCTACAGATCCTGGCTGCTAAAACCCACTCATTCATTCCTGTTACAGATCATTGCCCACAGCTTGAAACCATGCTTTACAGTCCGCCGATTAGCTGGCAAGAGATCTACATACTGTATTAGCAAGGTCAGCCAGTGAGATAAAGGCTAAAACCTCAGCCCATCTGAACTATTTTTAAGCAGATAGCCACATGCACTGGCGGCTTGTTTATTTGCTTCCCTGCCCCATTATATCACATCAGTGCAATTAGTGAAAAATAAACAATAAAAAAGACATACTCTTGCAGATTGTCCTTTATAGTTCAGCCCGGCAGTGGCGGGACACAGATCTGTTGGAGAAGAGTCACGCACTCACCCGCCTGCCAGTGCTCGGAGACGTGACATAATTCTGCATTCTTTCTTGTCTCTTAAGATAAGGTTTCTCTTGCAGGACAACATCATAAAGCTCAGTTTGAAGCTACCATTGCTTTACCTGTTTGAAGATACCAGCTCGGAAAGTTATTCAAGTTTGTGCCCAGCTTCACGCGGGATCCCGGAAAGAGAAACAGGTGGTCCTGTCTGTGTGTTGGTTCCAAATGTACATACCTCCCAGGCTGGAAGAGTATTTGGTGTGGATATTTTGCTTTGGATCATTAGGGGACTTGAGATGCACATAATAGGATTTAGAAAGCAAATTTGATATGTCTCAAGGAGAGAGACAAGGAAAGAGGTGCTGAACACACTGTGTCACCTTCTTGCCTTTTTACCAAATCAAAGACTCGTGGCATTGTTCACCCTGTTGCTGTTATTAGTTGCCAGCTTCAGTTTGCAAACTGTCTGCAACAAGTTTGCGGTTTTTCTCAGGTCTGTAGAAGTGTTTTATGACCCAGGTGAACTGAGTGTCAGTGGAGCTAATGAAAGCCATTTTCCTTTCTTATAAGAGGGCAGTATTTCCAGGAAGCCTCTGTATCCCCTGAATTATTATTTTTTTTTTGAGTGCTCATAGACAGTCTGTCATTGTGGAATGATCCATGACTGGGGCAATCTGGTGCTATTATGAAGAATAGGATATTATTTTGTACCTGCATTATTTTAGCAATTCTGAGAGAGATTAGCAATTGTCATTGACAGTCCAAACTGAACTATGCATTACAAGTCTATGTGCTCTTGAATTTTTACATTTAGTTTTAGTGCA